>NC_054483.1:4145168-4430717 GCF_017639515.1 Carcharodon carcharias | reverse complement strand
CCCCACAGTCCCTCCCCCTCTCTCCCCAGCCGCTCCCCCTCTCTCTCCCCAGCCCCTCCCCCTCTCTCGCCCCCACAGCCCCTCCCCTCTCTCACCCCAGCCCCTCCCCCTCCCCTCCCCCTCTCTCGCCCCCACAGTCCCTCCCCCTCTCTCCCCAGCCCCTCCTCCCCCTCTCTCTCCCCAGCCCGTCCCCCACTCGTCCCCCAGCCCCTCCCCCTCTCTCGCCCCCAGCCCCTCCCCCCCCCTCCCCCTCCCCCAGCCCCTCCCCCTCTCTCGCCCCCAGCCCCTCCCCCCCTCCCCCTCCCCCCAGCCCCTCCCCCTCTCTCGCCCCTATTCCCCATTCTCGTCCCCCAGCCCCTCCCCCTCTCTCGTCCCCGGCCCCTCCCCCTCCCTCGCCCCCGGCCCCTCCTTCTCTCGCTCGCCGCCGGCCCCTCCCCCGGCCTCTCCAGCCTCCCCCAGCCCCTCCCTCCCCCTCTCTCTCTCTCTCTCTCACTCACCCCCCCGGCCCCTCCCCCCTGCGGCCCCACCCCCCAGCCCCGCCCCGCCCCCCCCTCCCTCTCCCGCTATTTAAGCCTGTCCCGCTCGCGACTTCTGTCTGATGCGGGGTAGCCGGGCCTAGTCGAGTTTCCATAGTAACCGCCTCCTCGGCCTGGAGTGAGTGAGTGAGTGAGCGCAGCGCAGCGCAGCATGGCCTGTTACAAGCTGGTGATCGTGCGGCACGGCGAGAGCTCCTGGAACCAGGAGAACCGCTTCTGCGGCTGGTTCGACGCCGACCTGAGCGAGAAGGGGGAGGGGGAGGCCAAGCGGGGGGCCCACGCTCTCCGGGAGGCCGGCTACCTCTTCGACGTCTGCTACACCTCGGTGCTGAAGAGGGCCATCCGCACCCTCTGGATCATCCTGGAGGGCATCGACCAGATGTGGCTGCCCGTCACCCGCACCTGGCGCCTCAACGAGCGCCACTACGGCGGCCTGACCGGCCTCAACAAGGCGGAGACAGCGGCCAAGCACGGGGAGGAGCAGGTTAAAATCTGGCGCAGATCCTTCGATATTCCGCCGCCGCCCATGGATGAAAAGCACCCTTATTACTGCTCCATCAGCAAGGTGAGGGGGTAATCATGCCCTTATTACTGCTCCATCCGCAAGGGGAGGGTAATAATACCCTTATTACTGCTCCATCGGCAAGGGGAGGGTAATAATACCCTTATTACTGCTCCATCCGCAAGGGGAGGGTAATAATACCCTTATTACTGCTCCATCGGCAAGGGGAGGGTAATAATACCCTTATTACTGCTCCATCGGCAAGGGGAGGGTAATAATACCCTTATTACTGCTCCATCGGCAAGGGGAGGGTAATAATACCCTTATTACTGCTCCATCGTCAAGGGGAGGGTAATAATACCCTTATTACTGCTCCATCGGCAAGGGGAGGGGGTAATAATGCCCTTATTACTGCTCCATCGGCAAGGGGAGGGTAATCATACCCTTATTACTGCTCCATCGGCAAGGGGAGGGGGTAATCATGCCCTTATTACTGCTCCATCGTCAAGGGGAGGGTAATAATACCCTTATTACTGCTCCATCGGCAAGGGGAGGGGGTAATAATGCCCTTATTACTGCTCCATCGGCAAGGGGAGGGTAATCATACCCTTATTACTGCTCCATCGGCAAGGGGAGGGGGTAATCATGCCCTTATTACTGCTCCATCGGCAAGGGGAGGGGGTAATAATACCCTTATTACTGCTCCATCCGCAAGGGGAGGGTAATAATACCCTTATTACTGCTCCATCGGCAAGGGGAGGGGTAATCATACCCTTATTACTGCTCCATCAGCAAGGTGAGGGGGTAATCATGCCCTTATTACTGCTCCATCAGCAAGGTGAGGGGGTAATCATGCCCTTATTACTGCTCCATCGGCAAGGGGAGGGGGTAATAATACCCTTATTACTGCTCCATCCGCAAGGGGAGGGGGGTAATCATGCCCTTATTACTGCTCCATCCGCAAGGGGAGGGGGTAATCATGCCCTTATTACTGCACCATCGGCAAGGGGAGGGGGTAATCATACCCTTATTACTGCTCCATCCGCAAGGGGAGGGGGTAATCATACCCTTATTACTGCTCCATCCGCAAGGGGAGGGGGTAATCATACCCTTATTACTGCTCCATCGGCAAGGGGAGGGGGTAATAATACCCTTATTACTGCTCCATCGGCAAGGGGAGGGGGTAATAATACCCTTATTACCGCTCCATCGGCAAGGGGAGGGGGTAATAATGCCCTTATTACTGCTCCATCGGCAAGGGGAGGGGGTAATAATACCCTTATTACTGCTCCATCGGCAAGGGGAGGGGGTAATAATACCTTATTACTGCTCCATCGGCAAGGGGAGGGGGTAATCATACCCTTATTACTGCTCCATCGGCAAGGGGAGGGGGTAATAATACCCTTATTACTGCTCCATCGGCAAGGGGAGGGGGTAATAATACCTTATTACTGCTCCATCGGCAAGGGGAGGGGGTAATAATACCCTTATTACTGCTCCATCGGCAAGGGGAGGGGGTAATAATACCTTATTACTGCTCCATCGGCAAGGGGAGGGGGTAATCATACCCTTATTACTGCTCCATCGGCAAGGGGAGGGGGTAATCATACCCTTATTACTGCTCCATCGGCAAGGGGAGGGGGTAATCATACCCTTATTACTGCTCCATCCGCAAGGGGAGGGGGTAATCATACCCTTATTACTGCTCCATCCGCAAGGGGAGGGGGTAATCATACCCTTATTACTGCTCCATCGGCAAGGGGAGGGGGTAATAATGCCCTTATTACTGCTCCATCGGCAAGGGGAGGGGGTAATAATACCCTTATTACTGCACCATCGGCAAGGGGAGGGTAATAATACCCTTATTACTGCTCCATCGGCAAGGGGAGGGGGTAATAATACCTTATTACTGCACCATCGGCAAGGGGAGGGGGTAATAATACCCTTATTACTGCTCCATCGGCAAGGGGAGGGGGTAATAATACCCTTATTACTGCACCATCGGCAAGGGGAGGGTAATAATACCCTTATTACTGCTCCATCGGCAAGGGGAGGGTAATAATACCCTTATTACTGCTCCATCGGCAAGGGGAGGGGGTAATAATACCCTTATTACTGCTCCATCGGCAAGGGGAGGGGGTAATAATACCCTTATTACTGCTCCATCGGCAAGGGGAGGGGGTAATAATACCCTTATTACTGCTCCATCGGCAAGGGGAGGGGGTAATCATGCCCTTATTACTGCTCCATCGGCAAGGGGAGGGGGTAATAATACCCTTATTACTGCTCCATCGGCAAGGGGAGGGGGTAATCATACCCTTATTACTGCTCCATCGGCAAGGGGAGGGGGTAATAATACCCTTATTACTGCTCCATCGGCAAGGGGAGGGGGTAATCATGCCCTTATTACTGCTCCATCGGCAAGGGGAGGGGGTAATCATACCCTTATTACTGCTCCATCCGCAAGGGGAGGGGGTAATCATACCCTTATTACTGCTCCATCCGCAAGGGGAGGGGGTAATCATACCCTTATTACTGCTCCATCCGCAAGGGGAGGGTAATAATACCCTTATTACTGCTCCATCGGCAAGGGGAGGGTAATAATACCCTTATTACTGCTCCATCCGCAAGGTGAGGGGGTAATCATGCCCTTATTACTGCTCCATCGTCAAGGGGAGGGGGTAATCATGCCCTTATTACTGCTCCATCGGCAAGGGGAGGGTAATCATACCCTTATTACTGCTCCATCGGCAAGGGGAGGGGGTAATCATACCCTTATTACTGCTCCATCCGCAAGGGGAGGGGGTAATCATGCCCTTATTACTGCTCCATCCGCAAGGGGAGGGGGTAATCATACCCTTATTACTGCTCCATCGGCAAGGGGAGGGGGTAATCATACCCTTATTACTGCTCCATCCGCAAGGGGAGGGGGTAATCATGCCCTTATTACTGCTCCATCGGCAAGGGGAGGGGGTAATCATACCCTTATTACTGCTCCATCCGCAAGGGGAGGGGGTAATCATACCCTTATTACTGCTCCATCGGCAAGGGGAGGGGGTAATCATACCCTTATTACTGCTCCATCCGCAAGGGGAGGGGGTAATCATGCCCTTATTACTGCTCCATCGGCAAGGGGAGGGGGTAATAATACCCTTATTACTGCTCCATCGGCAAGGGGAGGGGGTAATAATACCCTTATTATTGCTCCATCGGCAAGGGGAGGGGGTAATAATACCCTTATTACTGCTCCATCGGCAAGGTGAGGGGGGTAATCATACCCTTATTACTGCTCCATCGGCAAGGGGAGGGGGTAATAATACCCTTATTACTGCTCCATCGGCAAGGGGAGGGGGTAATCATGCCCTTATTACTGCTCCATCCGCAAGGGGAGGGGGTAATCATACCCTTATTACTGCTCCATCGGCAAGGTGAGGGGGTAATCATGCCCTTATTACTGCTCCATCCGCAAGGGGAGGGGGTAATCATACCCTTATTACTGCTCCATCGGCAAGGGGAGGGGGTAATCATGCCCTTATTACTGCTCCATCAGCAAGGTGAGGGGGTAATCATGCCCTTATTACTGCTCCATCAGCAAGGTGAGGGGGTAATCATGCCCTTATTACTGCTCCATCAGCAAGGTGAGGGGGTAATCATGCCCTTATTACTGCTCCATCGGCAAGGGGAGGGGGTAATCATGCCCTTATTACTGCTCCATCGGCAAGGGGAGGGGGTAATAATACCCTTATTACTGCTCCATCGGCAAGGGGAGGGGGTAATCATGCCCTTATTACTGCTCCATCCGCAAGGGGAGGGGGTAATCATGCCCTTATTACTGCTCCATCAGCAAGGGGAGGGGGTAATCATGCCCTTATTACTGCTCCATCGGCAAGGGGAGGGGGTAATAATGCCCTTATTACTGCTCCATCAGCAAGGGGAGGGGTAATCATGCCCTTATTACTGCTCCATCGGCAAGGGGAGGGGGTAATAATGCCCTTATTACTGCTCCATCGGCAAGGGGAGGGGGTAATCATGCCCTTATTACTGCTCCATCGGCAAGGGGAGGGGGTAATCATGCCCTTATTACTGCTCCATCGGCAAGGGGAGGGGGTAATCATACCCTTATTACTGCTCCATCCGCAAGGGGAGGGGGTAATCATACCCTTATTACTGCTCCATCGGCAAGGGGAGGGGGTAATCATACCCTTATTACTGCTCCATCGGCAAGGGGAGGGGGTAATAATGCCCTTATTACTGCTCCATCGGCAAGGGGAGGGGGTAATAATACCCTTATTACTGCACCATCGGCAAGGGGAGGGTAATAATACCCTTATTACTGCTCCATCGGCAAGGGGAGGGGGTAATAATACCTTATTACTGCACCATCGGCAAGGGGAGGGGGTAATAATACCTTATTACTGCACCATCGGCAAGGGGAGGGGGTAATAATACCCTTATTACTGCTCCATCGGCAAGGGGAGGGGGTAATAATACCCTTATTACTGCACCATCGGCAAGGGGAGGGGGTAATAATACCCTTATTACTGCTCCATCAGCAAGGGGAGGGTAATAATACCCTTATTACTGCTCCATCGGCAAGGGGAGGGGGTAATAATACCCTTATTACTGCTCCATCAGCAAGGTGAGGGGGTAATCATACCCTTATTACTGCTCCATCGGCAAGGGGAGGGGGTAATCATACCCTTATTACTGCTCCATCGGCAAGGGGAGGGGGTAATCATACCCTTATTACTGCTCCATCGGCAAGGGGAGGGGGTAATAATGCCCTTATTACTGCTCCATCGGCAAGGGGAGGGGGTAATAATACCCTTATTACTGCACCATCGGCAAGGGGAGGGTAATAATACCCTTATTACTGCTCCATCGGCAAGGGGAGGGGGTAATAATACCTTATTACTGCACCATCGGCAAGGGGAGGGGGTAATAATACCCTTATTACTGCTCCATCGGCAAGGGGAGGGGGTAATAATACCCTTATTACTGCACCATCGGCAAGGGGAGGGTAATAATACCCTTATTACTGCTCCATCAGCAAGGGGAGGGTAATAATACCCTTATTACTGCTCCATCGGCAAGGGGAGGGGGTAATAATACCCTTATTACTGCTCCATCGGCAAGGGGAGGGGGTAATAATACCCTTATTACTGCTCCATCGGCAAGGGGAGGGGGTAATAATACCCTTATTACTGCTCCATCGGCAAGGGGAGGGGGTAATCATGCCCTTATTACTGCTCCATCGGCAAGGGGAGGGGATAATAATACCCTTATTACTGCTCCATCGGCAAGGGGAGGGGGTAATCATACCCTTATTACTGCTCCATCGGCAAGGGGAGGGGGTAATCATACCCTTATTACTGCTCCATCGGCAAGGGGAGGGGGTAATCATGCCCTTATTACTGCTCCATCGGCAAGGGGAGGGGGTAATCATGCCCTTATTACTGCTCCATCGGCAAGGGGAGGGGGTAATAATACCCTTATTACTGCTCCATCGGCAAGGGGAGGGGGTAATCATACCCTTATTACTGCTCCATCGGCAAGGGGAGGGGGTAATAATACCCTTATTACTGCTCCATCGGCAAGGGGAGGGGGTAATCATGCCCTTATTACCGCTCCATCGGCAAGGGGAGGGGGTAATAATACCCTTATTACCGCTCCATCGGCAAGGGGAGGGGGTAATCATGCCCTTATTACCGCTCCATCGGCAAGGGGAGGGGGTAATAATACCCTTATTACTGCTCCATCGGCAAGGGGAGGGGGTAATCATACCCTTATTACTGCTCCATCGGCAAGGGGAGGGGGTAATAATACCCTTATTACTGCTCCATCGGCAAGGGGAGGGGGTAATAATACCCTTATTACTGCTCCATCATCAAGGGGAGGGGGTAATAATACCCTTATTACTGCTCCATCGGCAAGGGGAGGGGGTAATAATACCCTTATTACTGCTCCATCGGCAAGGGGAGGGGGTAATAATACCCTTATTACTGCTCCATCGGCAAGGGGAGGGGGTAATAATACCCTTATTACTGCTCCATCGGCAAGGGGAGGGGGTAATAATACCCTTATTACTGCACCATCATCAAGGGGAGGGGGTAATAATACCTTATTACTGCACCATCAGCAAGGTGAGGAGTACAGTAATGGGGTAAGGAGGCTGGGTGGGAATAAATGAGTGGAGAGTGGAACAGACGAGAGGTAAGGGTGGGAAGGCTGGAGGGTGTGAATGACAGGGTGGAGATGAGCGAAATCATGGGGATGGGGGTAGCCTGTGAGGGGCACCTGTGGGTACAATCTGCTGATTTCCATCTGGTGCGATGCTGAGGGGAAAGGGAGTATCTGAACTGGGGGCATCTGCTGAGGTAAATCCACTGAGGTGTAGAGAGGGCATCTGTTATGGTATCATTAGGACTATGGGGTACAGGCTCTCATGTTCCTGGTTGTGTTGGTTCTGCAGGCTTGTACTGGATCCTTAAGGCAAAACACAGTAGTTAAATCCTGTTCCTGATGCTGCTTCACTACAAGTGCTTCCATGTTTTGCTGTTTTCTATCTGGCCTGTTCTTTCTCTCTATCCCGCCTTTGTGGGGAGACGTGCAATTCCTCACGATGCTCTACCCATTCACACTCAGCCATTCACACTGTAGCTGTCATGGAAACTTTAGTGCACCGCATCCTCCTTTAATTAGTCATTCTTAGAACTTCACCCTCCTCCTCTTTCCTCCTCCTCTACCCTCCCCTCACCACTATTGCTAATTGCTGGATCACTAGATGTGTAACTCTCCTCACTGAAACTAGTTACAGCCCAAGTACCTCTTGTAGAATTAACCGTTTGCTTACATGAGATTCCTGCTGGAAAGTTGGCATCGTTTTCAAAATTAACAATCTTGCTCAGACTTTGTGGAAATGTCTCATTTTCATGTGAGCTGCTGCTGGAGAAACCCACTAAATTTTTCTCCCAGAAAAGCACCCATTGAACAATCTTGTGGGGGAGGGAAGAAACTGTAAGCATTTGTTGACACTACTGCCGACTACCTGAAATCCTGTTGGTTTTTTTTTTAAACCTTAAGATGTGATTTTTTTTTTTAAAAGGGGGTTCTTTAGAATGCCATGGTTTCATTTGAAGAGCATTCCTCCCTGAAAGTGTTTTTATAAAAATTCAAACTCTACCACGGAGAGCCAGTGCAGATACGATGAGCTGAATGGCCTCCTTTGGTGATTCTGTGTATTTCTGGAACATTGGTACAGAAATACGAGATGCTTCCAAAGCTGTTGTGATTAGATGCTGTATTTTTTAAATTCTTGCAGTATGAGCACCTTGTAGCTCTGAGCTGTGGTAGGATTTGATGGCAGATACTGTTGTGCATAAAGATTAAAGTAATTAGCTTTGCATTAAAGTGAATTGAGAATTTATTTATTTATTTATTTTGTTTGCATTGCAGGCACGGCGCTACGAGGCCTTAACATCTACTGAGCTGCCAACCTGCGAGAGCCTGAAGGACACCATTGCGCGAGCCTTGCCTTTCTGGAATGACGTGATTGTGCCACAGATTAAGGCTGGCAAGCGTGTGCTGATTGCGGCCCATGGCAACAGTTTGAGGGGCATCGTCAAGCACCTTGAGGGTAAGCTGCTAGCTGCTTGGCTGAGGTGTGGCTTCTTCGTGGGCATCAGCAACACCTTCCTGTATGTTATTCTGCCGAAAGTTGGCAGTAGGCTGTTTGACTAGGGTAGGCCTCGCAGGTGTTTCACTCGCTGGACATGCATTGCAGGAGCCATGGTATTTTGCACTGGGCTGCTGGTGCCGAACTCTGTTTAACTTTGTGCCGATCAGCACTGGCCTATATCTGGTGCTCTGTACCATGTCAGGCAATGCACTTCATTTGCTAAGCTATGGTCAGGGGGGCTCCGAGGGAATTAAACCTGAAAACAAGATGAGCTTTGTGTTATTTTGTACCATGCCTTGTGCCTAGACCACCTCCTGCAGGCATCTTGTTTTAAGAGTTGTCAGGCAGTTGCCTGTTATTAATATGGGTTAAGTGATAATTCCAGAATTTGTTTGGGTGGGTGGGGGGAGGCAGGGAGATGTTCGCACCAGTAGAGAATCCTGAACAAAAACAGAATTATCTGGAAAAACTCAGCAGGTCTGGCAGCATCGGCGGAGAAGAAAAGAGTTGACATTTCGAGTCCTCATGACCCTTCGACAGAACTTGAGTTAGAGTCCAAGAAAGAGCTGAAATATAAGCTGGTTTAAGGTGTGTGTGTGGGGGGCGGAGAGATAGAGAGACAGAGGTGGAGGGGGTTGGTGTGGTTGTAGGGACAAACAAGCAGTGATAGAAGCAGATCAAAAGATGTCAACGACAATAAGAATCTACAAGTTCTGTCGAAGGGTCATGAGGACTCGAAACGTCAACTCTTTTCTTCTCCGCCGATGCTGCCAGACCTGCTGAGTTTTTCCAGGTAATTCTGTTTTTGATAAGAATCCTGAACCAGTTATGACAAATCTATGGGCAGTGCCCATCAGGGAGGAAATCTGCTGTCCTCCTACCTAGTCTTCCTGCACTAGACATAGCCCTGATCTTTCAAGGCCACCTGCTGCACCCGCCCCCCCCCCCCCCCCGCCCTCCCACAACAATCTGCACTTGTGCCACATGTGTGAATGCCAGTCACACAGTGCTGTAATCCTTTAAAAGTCATTTAAGGGGTGAGGCATATTAAGTAACTGGCTTCTCTCTGGAAGGTGTGGATTACACCTGACATTTGAGTTAAGGGTGGCTTCATTCCCAGCCCAGGGTCAAAGCTGTAGCCTGCTAAAGATCAACCAGCAGTGATGCTGCAGTTTGTCTGTGTGTGTGTGGATTTCCACTTTTCTTTTAAAGTAGCAAAGTCCGTATTATATGGTGATGGGGCTGACTTCAGTCAGGCCCTCTTCCTGTGTGCTTGCACAAGCAATAGACATCAGTGTATAGTTCTGATTTTGCTTTTAAACACTGCAGTGACACAGTAAATCCTCTTTTCCCCCCTCAGCCTATCCTTATTAAAACTGGCCCTATTCAATTAAAAAAAAAGTTAGAAGCTCCGGTGTAGTGGCAGGATTTGCTCACTTGGTGGTGTAAATTATTGGTCCAAATAGCTGCCCTTTACACCCTGCACAGCCAGGCTCTGCTGTCACCACACTGGACTGGCTAGAGTGACCCGGAGACATGTGCTCCTGGTAATCCAGTGATAACACTGCCCAGTATGGTCCTGAGCTAAACAAATTTAGTTGGGAGGGTAGACTGGAGCTGTGCTAGTTGTGGATATGATCTGATCACGTGGTTGGGATGTGTTGAACCAGTAATACAGACTCCCATTTTTTTTTAATTTTCACGGTATGTGGGTGTCGCTGGCTAGGTAAGCACTTATTGCCCATTGCTAATTGCCCTTGAAGGTGGTGGTGAGCTACCACCTCCCCTAGTAATGCCATTGCCCCTGTTCCAGAGGTAACTGAGTTTAGTGGAAGGGATATTAAACTGCAGTGCAGTCACTGAAAGCTAACATGCATGTGCAATTAGGAAAGCAAATGGGCATATTGACCTTTATCACAAGAGCATTTGAGTACAGGAGTGAAGAAGTCTTGCCGCAGTTGTATATAGCCTTGGATGAGGCCGTACCTGGAGTATTGCATATAGTTTTGGTCTCCTTATCTAAGGAAGGATATACTTGCCATAGAGGGAGGACAACAAACTGATCCCTGCAATGGTGGGATTTGCCTGTGAGGAGACTGGGCCTGCTATCTGTAGAGTTTAGAATGACAGGTGACCTCATTGAATAATCAAAAATTCTTACATGGCTTGACAGGGTAGACGCAGGAAGGATGTATCCCCTGGCTGGGGAGTGGTGGGGGCTTGAGAACCAGGGAACACAGTCTCAGAATAAGAGGTCGGCCATTTAGGACAGATGAGGAGGAATTTCTTCACTCAGAGGCTGGTGAACCTTTGGAATTCTCTACCCCAGAGGGCTGTGGAGGCTCAGTCACTGAGTAGTTCAAGACAGAAATCGATGGATTTCTAGATATTAAAGACATAAAGGGATATGGGGAAAGTGCAGGAAGATGTTGAAGTAGAAGATCAGCCATAATCTAGTTGAATGGTGGAGTGGACTCGAAGGACTGAATGGCCTACTGCTGTGTTCCTACTGGGTGTTCTACAGTACAATATCAAGAATAGCCATGTTCCTAACTCATTTGCTGACTAGACACCAGGAGTTGCACTTCTGACAGCTAATCAGAACTGTCCAGTGCTGCTCGATTTTTTAAAAAGTCTTCCAACACTTCAAGAGACCTTTTGAAATCCTGTTTGGACAAAAGGTCACAGACATGAAACATTAACTCTCTTCCTTTCTATACAGGAATTGCTTGACCTGCCAAGTCTCTCCAGCATTTTCTGCTTTATATTTCAAAAGTAACTTTGGTTGGAGATCTGTTGGGTGCAGCACTGTTTGAAATGGGCCATCTCATTAGAGGTTGCAGGGACTGGGGTGAAATTTGGGAGCCTTGTGCCTGATATATGCATGTCAGTAAGACTAACAAGACAGATGTTTGTGAAAGTTTAATTTTTGTGATTTAAGCAGGCAGAAATAAAACTCAAGCTACAATAACCCCTTATGGATAGGGCATAAAGAAGGTAAGTGAGCACTCAGGGACACCTAGAGATATTAAAGACCAGGTAGAGTATGGAGGGTTTGGGGGGTGGGGAAGAGATTTAAAAAAAGTGTATTCAATTTTTCCATGAATTTCCTTTTCTGTTCCCTCTATAACCATGCTGCACTGTCAACTTTGTAAAATCAGAGTTATCCTACTTGTGATGTTGGAATCCTCAGCTGGATCCACATTGCTGATTCTGTGACCTTGGGGAGGTTGATCACTGAGCTTGCCCTCTCCTAAAAGCAGTTTAAACAGAAAACTCGCTTGTGCTATGGAAAGGTCACTCATCTGCCCCATCATGAAGTTTGTGGGTCATGTTACTATTTATGACAGTGCAGCCATTTGAATGCTCCTCTCACTGGTACAGATTCTGATGCTATAAATACTGCAGCAAACCCAGTTTGTAACGTGAGTGAGCAGAGACGCACTCCATAAAGGTCACAGGCATTCCAAGCAGCCCTTGTCACACTAACTCACAACTTGACCTGTGCAGAGTGCTCTAGCTGGTCTGGCAACTCTGCAATCTTCAGAGAATTTAATCCCTTCAGATTTCCAAATGAATGATTTTGAGAAATGATTTAGACAACATTGGACAATTCTAATATAAACTGGAGTTAGAAATTTGCATATAAAGCACTTAATTCACAGGTTCTGCACAACACTGAAGATGAGTCTTTGCTGCTTGCACCATTCACAGTACTATACAAGGTCTAATGCACTGTGCTGTATTCTGTCTGACTTTTCTACTCTAAGCCATTAGCACATATTAAAAGCTTTGCCACTTGGGTGGATGGTGTGTTTGTGTTGGGGATGCAACTGTTGGCCTTAACTCTGGGTTATAAGGCTAATATCAGCCAGTATTTCCCACTCCAAATCATTAACCACCCACATGTTGGGTAGGGACAGGGTCAGGTTTCGGTTGTGATGTCAGATAACTTAAGTAACTTCAAAAGTGAAAATGGCTACTTGGACTAGATATCCTCCCTGGGAAGGAGGTGGGCAGAATGAAGTCAGGCAGGCAGTACATTGATGCTGTCTACTAATATCCATGCTTCTGTCATCTCTAGACTTAATTATTCCTTTCCTGGTTTCCTATCCTCTTGACTCTTTAACTATCATTGTCATTTGCTCACTAATGTGCACTGGCTCCCTGTCCAAACACATTTAAATTCCCTCTTAATAAACCCTCCCTATCTGTGGAGCCTCATTCTTCCATTCTCTCCCCCCCGCCCATATCAACTAGCTCCAGTCTTTGCTGTCTTGTCCCCTCTTTTTGTATCTGACCATCGGTGGCAGAGCAAGCCTTCTATCAGCTTTGCTTTGCCCTCTGGAGTTCTTCATTAAATCCTCTTTTTCTTAATCCCCTTTTTGTTAACCTTGCATTAATCAGCCTCTAGTCTGCAGCCTTTTGTGTTAATCAAAGATGTTCTCTAAATCAAAGTTCTGTGGAATAGAAAAATGTGTTACAATTATGGCACTCAACATATAGCTTTTCCTCAGCTATGTCACTACCATTACCCCTAGAGAAGTCTAGCCAATGGAGAGTCTCTCTTATCTGATTCTGTATGAGTGAAGTGTTATCACTTAGTCAGGGATGCTCCCTTTCAAATTGTGGCAATGTCTTAAATTTTATCTCTTGTTTCAGGCATGTCTGATGCTGCGATCATGGACCTCAACCTGCCGACTGGTATTCCCATCGTTTACGAGTTGGACGCACACCTGAAGCCCACTGGCCCCATGAAGTTCCTGGGAGATGAGGCGACTGTAAAAGCAGCCATGGAGGCTGTAGCAGCACAAGGCAAAGTCAAGAAGTGAAGCAGAGACAATGTACCGCAAGCCTTTGGGTGAAGTTAGTGCCTGTAAACTACCATACATCAAGTCTACAAACACTGCTGTTCAACCATTTTTTAAAATGTTTCTGTATGCAGTTATTTATCATGAAGAAATTTTAAATTAAACATGATTGGATCTGCTTTTATCTCTTTATCACCAGTCACTTCTTCTAAACTGTTGGATTCAAAAATACCAAACTGCACCTGAATCATTCTCAGTGGTTGTATTTCTGAACAATTTTCAATCTAAAATACACCTATCTATCTTTAATACCTGTAGGAGTTTTGCCTAGTGTCCCTTCCAACTTGTTGGCCATAAGGATCAATGTATTTGGCTTCAAAATGACATTTGTACTGGAAGTCGTGATGCCTAACGAATGGAGAGCCACACTGATGCTATATGGGATCTCTCTCAAAGCTTGAGGTTCAGCTCTGTTGTTAGCTTTCTTTGGGAATCAGTGAGAGCCAGAGGGCACAGAGTTAAGGTGACTGGAGGGGGGAAATTTCTTACAGAAAAAGTGAGTAATATTTGAAATCCACTACCTGATAGGAAAAATTCAGTGATGGTTTTCAAAAGAGAAATTGGAGAAATGCAAGGTTACCGGGTGTGGGGGGGGGGGGGGGGGGGTGGTATAGCACTTCAAAGAGCTGGTACAGACTCACTGGGCTGAATGGTCTTCTGTACTGTACCTCTAAACCTGGTCCAGTGGATCTATGTTGAGTGATGCTGACGGTATTCTCCAGTTTCTGTACTACATTAAAACCTATGATATATTTCAGACTAAAACAGCACCTATAATACTTAATGTAGGAATAGATTTTGTCTTTACTGTCTGGTAATCTAGTGGATCTCCACCCAAACTGATTCCAGTTCTTTCCTCCCATCTGTCATCTAGGCAACTGCTGATAATCTCCATTTTTCCTTCCATAGAACTGTAGAAATAAATGCTACTTAAATGTTACTTGCCACTTAGCAGCCAAGCCTGAATTTTGTCTAGGTCTTGCTGCATTTGGGCATGAACTGCTTCAGTGTCCAAGCAGTTGCAAATAGTCCTGAACATTGTGAAATCATCAGCAAACATCCCCACTTCTGACCTTATGGATGGAGGGAAGGTCACAAGATGGTTGGGCTGTGTACATTGTCCTTAGGAACTCCTGTAGTGATGTCTTGGGACTGAGATGATTGGCTTCCAACAGCCACAACCATCTTCCTTTGTAAGCTTCCTTATACCTAGTAACATCCTGGTAATCCTCATCTATGATCTCTCAAAGGTCTTTGCATCTTTCCTGAAGAGGTCCACAATACTCCAGTGAGATCTAACCAGTAAATTATAAAGTTCTAGCTTGGTCACTGTGCTTTTATATTCTATTCCTCTATTTACAAGTCCAAGTAACCCATATTCATTGTTTCCAGGACAGTCACTGACATCTCCTCTGGTGATCTTCACTCCATGGCCTCCCACCTCATATCACAGAATCACACAGTGCAGAAGAGGCCCTTCGGCCCAAGGAGTCTGCACTGACACATAAACACCCGACCTACCCACCTAATCCCATTTACCAGCACTTGGCACATAGCCTTGAATGTTATGAGGTGCCAAGTGCTCATCCAGGTACTTTTTAAAGGATGTGAGGGAACCTGCCTCCACCACCCTCCCAGGCAGTGCATTCCAGACCCTCACCACCCTCTGGGTAAAACAGTTTCTCCTCACATCCCCTTAAACCTCCTGCCCCTCACCTTGAACTTATGCCCCCTTGTGACTGACCCTTCAACTAAGGGGAACAGCTGCTCCCTGTCCATGCCCCTCATAATCTTGTACACCTCGATCAGGTCGTCCCTCAGTCTTCTCTGCTCCAATGAAAACAACTCAAGTCTATCCAACCTCTCTTCATAACTTAAATGTTTCATCCCAGGCAACATCCTGGTGAATCTCCTCTACATCCCCTCCAGTACAATCACATCCTTCCTATAATGTGGCGACCAGAACTGCACACAGTACTCCAGCTGTGGCCTCACCAAGGTTCTATATAACTCCAACATGACCTCCCTACTTTTGTAACCTATGCCTCGATTGATAAAGGCAAGTGTCCCATATGCCTTTTTCACCACCCCACTGACATGCCCCTCCGCCTTCAGAGATCTATGGACACACACGCCAAGGTCCCTTTGTTCCTCAGATTGTCCTAATGCCATGCCGTTCATTGAATACTTCCTTGTCAAATTACTCCTTCCAAAGTGTATCACCTCACTTTTCAGGGTTAAATTCCATCTGCCACTTATCTGCTCATTTGATCATCCCGTCTATATCTTCCTATAGCCCAAGACACTCAAACTCACTGTTAACCACCTCACAGTCCCTCAACATATTACAGCTCGCTTCTACCTCCCTCCCAAGATTCAGAAACAGGACTGCCCTGGTCGACCTATGGTTTCAGCCTGCTCCTGTCCCAATGAACTTATTTCTTCCTACCTTGACTCTAGTTTTTCTCCTACTGTCCAGTCTGTTCCTACATGCGAGAGTCTTCTGATGTCCTCTGTTGCTTTAAAAGGTTTCTATTTCCTGGCCCTAACCGTCTCCCCTTCACTACAGGCATCCAATCTCTCTACACCTCCATCCCCCACCTGATAATTTTAGGGCTCTCCGCTTCTTCTTCGATTAGAGGCTGATCCAGTATCCAACCACCTCCTCGGGCTGGCTGAACTTGCTCTCTCATTGAGCAAGCCTTCCTTTTATTCATCTCACTTCCTCCAAATAAAAGGTTTTGTGGCTACCTGCCTGGCTCCTAGCTATGCCTGTCTTTTTGTAGGAGACCTTGAACATTTTTTTTGTTCCAGTCCTTCTCAGGGCCCCTCCCTCAACACGATTTATGATTGGTCTCACCTGGAATTGGAAGAGCAGCAACTTTGCTTCTAATACCCACCCTTCTCCTAATTTCACATGGTCCACCTCTGACTCTTCACTTCCCTGATTTCTGTTTTTGGCAATTAACGTTTATTGTAAGCTCCCCGACTCCCATAGCTACCTCGACACTTCCTCACACCCCGCTTCCTATAAGGATTCCAAGTGGTTTCCTAACAGTAATGTCACTTTGAAAGCACTTAATGGCTGTAAAGTGCTCAGGGATGCTCTGAGGCAGTGAATGATGCTAGTGCCAGCTTTCTCTTTTACATGGAAATTCTCTCCCGCACACGGCAGGAGTAAGAAATCAAACAGCATCCTGATGGCGAGTACGTCTTGGATGGAATTTGAAAATAAGTGGATTTAGCCCTTATCCTGTACTAGACTGGTACCAATGTAGATTGAGGTGGCCCGGCAGGGGGAGGGGTAGTTTGATCTGTGCCATCAACTGTTATAGTCAGCCTCATTCCACACTTCAATGTGAACCATCAGGAAACGTGCAATCACGCTGCTGCTTTAATAACCCACACTTTTGCTGCCATTTTGATAGTGAGCGGAGCGAACAGGGAAACTGTTGCACAGAGAGGCAACGGGTGGGAAAGGAACCTTCAAAGGAAAAAGCAGAAGCAGCGAACAGATAGGAACTAATCAAAACACAACTGGACATAAACCAGGCCTGAAACACAGGGGGGAAAAAAAATGAGGTTTAATAAAAATTAATGGAAAAAAAAACATGAACGAAGGTGTTACAGAGCAAATCACCATTTTGTGGAAGAAATGCATTCTCTTTTACTCAAACTGTAAAAGAGAGAGAGAGAAAGAGAGAGAGAGAGAGAATCTCACACACACACGCACAAGTTAAAACAAGTCAGGTTACAAAATGCAACACCACAAACCTACAGAAAATGCAAGTCATTTTAACCAATACAAAATAGAGTAGCTACCAGTCTTCCAGTTGACAGGTAGAGTTGCAGGTAGCACCAGGATATTCTGGGGAGGCAGATGGCCCATCAGTGCTTGCCCTAGCCGGAGTCTAACACCTCTGCTCTCACACGCATGGCAGTGATACAGAGCATGGTGGAAGGTACAAGTGATCTCAGCTGCTATTTGCCATTATTCTGTATGCCCTCTCCTGCCTAGGAAAGCACTTATTCGCTTGGCATATAATTTCAGTGTTTGACACAATTTCATAAAACAGAGAACTGGGGCTGTGCACAATAGAATTTTGTACTGTAGTCAGCCAGGTTCATTAGCCAACGTACCCTCAATCCACTTACTCAAAGAAAATAAGAACATGTGACTTGGGAGCAGTCCATTTGGCCCTTTGAGTCTGCTCCGCCATTCAATAAGACCACAGCTGATCTGGTCGTGGTCCCAACCCCACTTTTCTGTCTGCCTCCCATAACCCTTGACTCCTTTGCCTATCGAAGATCTATCTAACTCAGCCTTGAGGTTAGTTCAGGTCTGTAGTACACCAAGAGACTTTCCAAAGGGCCAGGTACCCACCAACAGGCAGAACAGAATGGATACCATCAATCGCTTGGTAGTACAGAGCTTGAACATTGCTGAAGAGAGAGACATATGCTGCTCAAGCTTATCTTTTTGCACTCATCAGGACAAACGCAAGAATGCCAAATTCCAAATAATCACAACAATTTATACCACAGGAGAAAAGGGTGCTGAAAAGGGACAGCACTTGCTACACAATCCAGAGTGCGCCAATAGCTACACTAACAACCAATTTAAATTAAATCTGTCGAGCTCACAACGTGGCTCATTTAAGCTTGCTGTAGGCAACATACATTCATATGTAGGCCCCTGCCCTCTGTAAACAAAAGGAACACGTTCAAGCCTTACGCCTTTTTAAAATTACTCGGGAGCTTGGTGAGCCTAGGATTTCCCATTGCTTTCTCCATGGCAATACCTCAGCCAAGCAGAGTTGACTTGCCAACCAGTCGGCACCCTTTTTTCCCTCCTGCAGTAGAAATTGTCGCGAGCGTTTGAAATTTGGCATCCTTGCAGTTGTCCTGGTGAGTGCAAGACGAAAAGCTTCGGCAACACGCCTCTCTTTTTGGGATGGATGCTCGTTAAGTTGAGCGAAAAGGGTGTAGAAAAGTGGAGGGGACTGATCAGGGGTCGTCAGCAGAAACAGAACAATTAAAAGACCAACATGAAGGGAGAGCATATCTTAAAAGGAAAATTACTTTTAGTTTTTACTGAAAGACCAAAGGGTGGCAGATTCACAAGCCAGGTGCAGTTCAGCATCACATATGACAACTAATTTTAATCCACTGATTGGCACGTAGTACAAATGACCCTGGGCAAAGAGCTGGCAGTGACCGTCCCAGCATCCTGAACTCTCAGACTACTGCAGGAATGACAGAGTGGACGATGGTAATTGGGTGTTAATGCTCGACAGAGGGAAGGACCGCAAGAGAATAAATGTTGCTCGTGATGCCAGCAATTCTCCCAAGCATCACTATCCACTCTGGGAAAGAAGCAACTGAAGCTGCCTGGCAAAATACATTGGTGGAGTGACGACTGCCCACAATGCTCGTGCGTTGGCAGAGAGGAGGTCGCCCCAGGGTTGAACAGCTCCCTGCTGAGCAGCGGCCCTGCACTGGCCCATTCCGTGATGCCTTCCGTGGTCGAATAGTCCAGGCGCTTATGCAAATAGCTCGCCTAGGGGGCCTACCAGAGCTCTCAGGAACTGCACGCCAAGCCATTTCCAGTCTGAGGAGAGAAAAGTAACGAACATGGAAGGACTGATTGCTGTGATAACTGGTCCTGCACAGACTCAAACGGTCAGCACAATATTACCAGCACCTTGCACAAGAGCCTTTAAGTCAAGTCAATGCGTCTGTGCCTGCCCCACAGCGGCAAGAATTGCTTCCTATGTTGCACCAGTGACCATGTTTCAAGGAATAACCCCCATGGCTGTGAGGCTAACTGGGGTCCCTGAAAGGCGCTGCAGGAATGCAGGCTCCTCCAGTTTGAACTTCCTGCATTACCCAATGCGAGACTGCCATCTCCTGGTGGGAAATCAGCATTGCTGCTGAACTTCACAGATGCACAGGACTGACCAGCTTTGAGAGTTACAATTAAAAGGACAAAAGGTGAGGGGGGGGGGGGGGGGGGGGGGGGGGGGGGGGAGGTGGAGAGAGAGATGGGAGTGCTGGTCACAGCTTGACTGAATTGTGGGGGGAGGGGTCATACATTAACCCCCCCACCTTTCACCCTAGTTTGGCTCCCTGCCATCACAGAGAAAAAACATTTTCCCATTCTCCTCTGAGGGCACTCGACAGTGATGAAGAGTAGGAACCCCGGTCGGGGGGTGGGGAGAGAGAACACAGGACTCGTGAAATACAAGGAGTTCACAGACAGCTCCAACGAGGCAGTGAGATGTGTGTGATGGACCAGAGGAGGCAAAGTTTCTCAGGAGAAAGAGAGAGCACGCACTTCAGGCTTTGCAGGTATAACCTCGGGCGACACCAAGCCTTACTGAGGGAGGAATCATTACAAAATAATATACTTTTTTTATTTGAAAATACTTCAAGCAACCACTGAACCTCCTGCAAAATAAAAAAAACAACAATTCACTTTTGGACAGACGAGTGGGGCTGCGAGTACTGTAACAAAACCAGTGTAAGTCAGGAATCGTGGAATTTTACACAAGTGAACCGACAATGATACATTGACAAGGAAATGCTTTTCTCTGCCCACCAACAGCTTCCCAAATGGCTCTAAACGGTTAAGGAAATTCAAGTTTCTGATCCAACATTGCAGATAGACAGGAGGTGAGCAAACCTCTACACTTGAACTTTTAATTTCAAATGCAGTGCTGGTTAAGCGAGTGTGTGTGTGTGTGTGTGTGTGTGTGTGTGTGTGCGCGTGTTTTTGTGTTCTTAATACTTTCAAGTTTTGCAGGTAGCGCGACTCTCTTTGTACCACATCTTGGTGAATCTCGAAGCCCTCCGCTTGTTCGGCGCCCACAAGGACCTTTTCAATGCAAAAGTTCTCTCGAAAAGCAGCTCAACATGGAGGTTGCTCCCTGCTCTCGCTTCCTGCAACTGACCCCTGGGTACACTGCACCACACGGCTGTCTCTGCAGTCAGAATTGGCAGTCTATGCGTAGTCCATCTGCTGCGAGCTGCAGCTATTCTCTTTGCGCTCAGGGTTCTGCAGTGGCTTGGTTTCGATGTTCTCGGAGACTCGGGCACTGATGTAATCTTTAACCTTGATTTCCATGTTCCTCGCTCGGACAGCTGCCGTGTGCAACTTTTCCAGAAAGTCGGGCATGCCTGCAAGAAAAATCGACAGCGGGATTAAAGCGCCAGCCACTGCTCAGTGGGTAGCGTGCTTGCCTCCGAGTCAGAAAGTTGTGGGTTCAAACCCCACTTCAGAGATTTGAGCACGTAATCCAGGCTGACAACCTGGTAACGTACTGAAGGAGGAGCACTGCACTGTCAGAGGTGCCGTTACTCGATGAGACTTTAAGTCTGCGCTCTCAAGTGGACATAGATGGTACTATTTGAAGAGGAGCAGGCGAGACCTCCCCGATATCCTGGCTAATAATTATTCCTCAGCCAACATCACACAAACAGATTATCCAGTCATTATCACACTGCTGTTTGTGGGACCTTGCTCTGTGCAAGCTGGCTGCTGCATTCTAACAGTGAAGGAATTTCAAAAGTACTTTATTGGCTGGAAAGCATTTTGCAATGTCCTGTGGTCATAGAGGTATAATGGCACCTGAGGCTATTCAGCCCATCGGGTCCATGCCTGCTGATCCAGTCAGTCCCATTCTCCAGCTTTACCCCTGTAGCCCTGTAAGAACACATCTATCAAATCTCTCCTCAACTTCCTTTGCTCCAAGGAGAATAACTCCAAACCCCAGCTTCTGCTCCGGGAAGGCACAATATAAATACAAATCTGTCTTCAGCGAGATTGGTGAAATACCAGTGGCAGAGCGCTGCAGCAGTGCCTGCCTTCTACAAGAGGCAGTGATATTTAAAAGGTGCTCTGCTCCCTTGGTTATCATTTCCCAATGGCCAGAAGGTGCTGTATTGAGGGCACAGTTTTGAGAATTCTGTGATCAAGGTGGTGTTTGTGCTACAGAATAGAAGACTTTATCATTTCACTGTCAACATCAAACACTCCCAGGTCATGTGCGGCACTGTCAGCTCTTTCACAAAGCTATAAGGAAATAAGAGTAGACCATTCGGCCCATCGAGCTGCTCTACCATTCAGTATGATCATGTCTGATCTTGGGCTTCAACTCCACTTTCCTGCCTACTCCCCCGATTCCCTGAGACACCAAAAATCTACTGATCTCGGTCTTGAATGGACTCAACGACTGAGCGTCCACAACCCTCTGGGGTAGAGAATTCCAAAGATTCACAACCCCTTGAGTGAAGAAATTTTTCCTCATCCCGGTCTAAGTTACCTGTTCCCTTATCCTGACTCTACAGCCTAGAAGACTCTCCAGCAGCTGAGGAGTGGGGTGGAACAGCTTCTCAGCATCTCCCCCTCTCACGGAACTTTTCACATTTCAATGAGGTCACCTCTCATTCTTCCAAACTGCAGGAAATATAGGACATTCTGCTCAATTTCTCCTCATAGGGCAATGCGTCTGCCCCCAGGAACCAGTGTAATGAACCTTGACGGCACCTGGCCTAAGGTGAGCATGTCCTTCCTGAGCTGTGGAGGCCTGAGCTGTGCACCGCACTCCAGGGCAAAGGCCGGCAGCAAGACCTCCTTCTCTTATACCGCAACCCTGCTGCAATAAAGGACTGTGGCAATAACTGGACGCTGCGCCTGCGCGCTAGCTTAAATCCCGCTGAACACCAACATTTAGTCGCTCCTCGCTATTTCATTTCTCATTTGCACGTTCACTTTACTTCCAGCCTTAACCCCAAAAGAGCAACCCCCTTCTAAACCAGCGCGATAATTTTCCAGTTCCCACGCCGACCACGCTGTTTCCTCACTGTGGGCTATTGGCAACATGTGGCGACCAGACCCCCCCCCCCGCCCCCCGCCCCTCCAAGCAGGACCGCAGTCGGACGACGGCGCACGCTTGCTTCTCGGGTTTGCAGGGCCACAAGCCTCAGGCTCTGCGTGGTTCCTGCGGCACTCGCCGCAGCCCCCACCGCCGGTCGCTCAGGGAATGGCTGCCTGCGCCCGGACTAACAGTCAAGCTTACCGCTAGACACCATCCAACTGACACAGTAACGAGGGAAAACGGTCTGCGGGTCATCACTGTACGTGAGAAGGTAGTCAAAGCCATTCTGAAAGTCAAAAATTGAGGACTCAGTCATACCTCTGCCAAACACAGGCACAAAGTTACAAATGGCTAAACACGCAAAACTTTGAAAACTTCTTTAATCTTTCAGTGATCAGTCCCATTGGCCTCCAGGATGGGCTCCTGCTGGGGAACCTCCCTCTTGCAGCACCAGAGGCTGTGCAGGCAGCGAGTGCCTGACTACTATTCCTGGCCTGGTGAGCGGAGAGAGGAATCCACGTTGCTGAGCCCGATCCCATCTGTGACCCACGTCCGTGCCCCTTTCTTGAAGCGTGGCCCTCAGCCACAGCAGGCTTGGCTGATTTCCTCCCACTTGGGAGGAGATCAGAAAGCACCACGGTGGGAGAGATCATGTCACCACGTGGGTCTGCTTAGTGCACCGTCATGATTCAGCCACTGGGAAAAGGCGAGGCTGCAACCTCACGGGAAGGATGTATCAGGGGGAGGAGAGGCCGTCACTCGGGGGATACATCAGGACAGACCCACACACAGTTTCCAATCGCACTTGTCCAAATTACAAACCTTGCTGAGTCACTGTCAGGTTGGAGAGTGAAGGTCACGCTGTGTCTACAATGCTGGTGGAAATTCTGGGCTATTGTACCTACACACGGACACAGGCGCCCGCGGACACAATCTTACCTCGTCAAACGATCGATGCGGCTTGATCACCATCTGGGACTGATAAGACGACACCCGCACGTAGCTAGAGCTTTCCGGGACATCCGGATGCTCCACAGCCCTGAACAGAAAGAATGAGATCTCAGGATAAGCTGCATCTGCTGTCGTAAGTTACCTCACAGCAGGAGACCGTGCCCCCGCCCCCCCTCCCCCACCAGCCCAGCTAAATTCAGCACAGGTCAGGATCGCCACAATCTCAGAGGCAAGCAGCAGGGGTCACTCACGCAGAAAGTCACCCTTCCGTTTATATAAAAAAAAACACACCGTACAATTTGCAAGGAAAATCCAATTAACCCTGCAATCCCTTTTCTGCAGACTTGAGTAAGATGGCCAAGCCGGATTCATTTTAACCATTAGATCAGCAAGCAAACACCTGAAAAACAAGGGGCAACCCTTCAAAGGGGGAAGAGAGCAAAGCAGGAGTGAAAACCCTCAAAGTCTCACCTTGACACCAACACCATCAGATTGTTCTTCTGGTCCACGTGATAACGGCGGATATACAGGTAGTCCCGCGAGTAAAAGGGATACTAGAAACGGAAAGGAATGGAGGTTAATTAAAACGCTCACCCCATCGCTGCCACTTCAGGTCATTTTTAACCCCTTTCTTTCCATTACACCCAGCTTCAGAGTTCAAAAATACCAGAGCAACATTGCCTTGCCTTTCTGCTCAATGTGAGCTGAACACCAGCAGGGACTGACTTTTTAAGGTGAGGCTTGTCACATAATCCTAGACTGAGAAACGTGACAGACACCCAGTTTCAGGGGAATACAGAGGGTTTTACACAGATTCATCTTCCCTTCCTGATAAAATCCTCTGACTTATTGTGAAGTGGCACCTATCAAGATCCTGGGGGTTACCACTGACCAGAAACTGAACTGGACTAGCCATATAAATACTGTGGTATACTGACTACAGGTCAGAGACTGGGAATCCTGCAGGAAGTAACTCACCTCCTGACTCCCCAAGGCCTGTCCACCACCTACAAGGCACAAGTCAGGAGTGTGATGGAATACTCCCCACGCTTGAATAAGTGCAGATCCCATAACACTCAAGAAGCTTGACACCATCCAGGACAAACCAGGTTACTTGACTGGCACCCCATCCAGCACCTTAATCATTCACTCCCTCCACCACTGATGCACAGTAGCAGCAGTGTGTGTACCATCTACAAGATGCACCGCAGCAACTCACCAAGGGTCCTTCGATAGCACATCCCAAACCCACGACCTCTACCATCTAGAAGGACAAGGGCAGCAGACACATGGGAACACCACCACCTGGAAGTTCCCCTCCAAGCCACTCACCATCCTGACTTGGAAATATATCGGCCGTTCCTTCACTGTTGCTGGGTCAAAATCCTGGAACTGCCTCCCTAACAGCACTGTGGGTGTACCTACACCACATGGACTGCAGCGGCTCAAGAAGGCAGCTCACCACCACCTTCTCAAGGGGCAATTAGGGATGGGCAATAAATACTGGCCTAGCCAGGGATGCTTACACCCTGTGAAAGAGTATGTATGTACATGTCATTTTGAGGGGACAACCAACCAAACTCAGAAGTTTTGGTGTGACTTTAAAAGCTGATCCATTCGATGTTACAGGTGGCTTTAGCCAGACTCCAGGTTTGAGCGAAGCTGTCTGGCCATCTTGATCAAGAGCAACTGGGCTGCAAGAAGCTATGCTTCCAGCATTGTTGGAAATCCCTGCTTGCTCTCTGGGCTGGGATGCACCGTGCCATCCAGCGTTGGATGGATCAAAAGCAGAAGGAACACGCGGGCGCACGCACACACATGCGGGCAAACGAAAACCAACCACGGTCAAGCTTACCGGGAAATGTGTGACCCAGTGGACAATCTCTGATCCTGACAATTCATCCCGCTCGATTACATCCAGCTTGATAACCAGTTCATCCCATTTCTTCCTGTACTCCGTGTCGAGCTGTGCAGAGAGACTCTGTTAGATGGCACAGCACAGGGAGGATTCTATCCCACATTTATTGTAAAGAGGGGGGGGGGGCGCGCCTCCCTTGTATTGGGGTAACAGATAAGACCTGCTCAAGACCCCACTGCAATGAGGTTTCGGAAGTGCTCACAGGCACAGCCGACGAATGAAATGTGGGCCTGAATCTCTGCTCAGGGTTGAATGGGAGCCAGAGACGGAGTACTATCGAGGCGACCTTGAGCAGCCAGGGAGATTGGGATTGGAGTCGAGGCACGGAGATTCCAATGGGAGCCAAGAGGAGGGCTTCGGTGTTAAACGGCAAGAAATCCCCATATGTGATGCCTGACAGCCGTGGCCGAGGTACAGCCAAATATCAGGAGCAGAAAGAAAGCTGGCCTGGCCCTTATGGCAAGGAGCCATGACAGCAACAATGAGCCAGCCAACAGCGGAGGGGACTGCAGCAGACAGGGAAGGGAAGCTGAACACGTGCAGACACGTAGGTAGGACGTTGCTGGAGGGAAGAGGAGGGCTAACACCAATTTCCCTGGGGCGTGGACTTATTCAAATCACGAAAAGCAGCCGAAACGGCGAGAGCAGCACCTCTGGAGTGGACTATAAAGTCCATTCCCCATCTCTGCCAGTCTGGTAGAAAAAGGATAGGGATTGGGTGGGGTGGAGTGGGTTGCGGGCGAAAGGGCGGGGTACAGAAAATGTACCTTCCCTTTCAAAGCCATTCATTGTGCATGTAGTGCTTTGAGGCATAACTGAGTGATGTGGTATGGTGCTATATAAAGATAGAGGGATGGAACCATCTCTTCACTCGTAAGCAGGGTTATCAGGTGTCTGAGCTAGGCACTGTTTCCATCTAATTTCAAAGGTGTACCTGCACGTTGAAGAACTGCCGAGGGGTAACGTCTGTGTACGTTCCAAATACTGTGGAGGCGAAAAGGAACGAGACAGGAAGACATGTCAGTGAAACACCAGGTGATGAAGCATTGCAGAGATTTTGACCCCAGTGTTCTACATCTCCCTCCACCCCTCCCTAACAGCTCACTCAACACATTCCAACCTGGGGCCTTTCAGGAAATAGGGGGAGCTGTAGGCCATTCAGCCCCTCGAGTCCTGCTCCACCATTCAACTAGATCATGACTGATTCTCTACCTCAATGTCATCCTCCCACGGTATCCCTCAACGTCTTTAATCTCTAGATGTCTGTCGACCTCTATCTTGAACATGCTCAATGACTGAGCCTCCACAGCCCTCTGGGGTAGAGAATTCCAAAGATTCGTCACCATCTGACTGAAGAAATTCCTCCTTACCTCAGTCTTAAACGGCCTGCACCTTATTCCGAGACCATGCTCCCTGGTCCTAGACCTCTCCATCCAGGCCAGGGGAAACATCCTTCCTGCATCTACCCTGTCGAGCCCTGTAAGAATTCTCTAAGTTTCAACAAGATCGCCTCTCGTTCTTCTAAACTCTAGAAGAGGATACAGGCCCAGTCTCCTCAATCTCTCCTCATAGGGCAATCCCTCAATGCCTTGGGTCAGTGTGGTGCACTCCCTCTATGGCAAGCATATCCTCCCTTAGGTAAAGAGACCAAAACTGTGCACAATACTGCACACAGCTCGGCCAATGCCATAATAAGTCACTCCCAGCTTGCCACCCAGGTCTGCTACACGGAGAAGGCTGGGGTTGCGGGTCTTACCTCGGTACTGGTAGAGATGACTCCCCGTAATGGGTCTGCGCCACAGCCGGAAGCTGGGCCTGTCAATCACCAGCTCCCACACGCTGTCCTGCTTACGGTGCCTCTCGCACTCCGCCTGCTCCCGGCTCTGGTGCTTCTCGGCCGCCAGGACCTCCAGGCTTTTGAAATCGCTCAGGCACCTGTGTCGGGCGGCAAAACGTTGGTCCGGTCAGCAAAGGGAGCAACAAATTGGCCCTGGCTTCCCCCTGCCATCTCATCTGCCACCTGCGCTCCCCGAACGCTTGCTTCCCCGAAGGAAGCCAGCGATGGGCAAGGAACGGCCACACAAACTCTCTGAACGGCCAAGCTGTCCAGGATTTTCTCCAGTGCCGCCACCCCCCCCCCCCCACCGCCCCCCCCCCAACCCCCCACCTCATTCCCCTGAAGGCGTTGGGGCACAGCTCCGCACGGGATGTTAGGCCCTGTAGAGTCACACGAACAGATTTAACCCTGTGCAGCAGCTGGCTCAGTATCACCCACTGCCACTGGCCACCCAATTTACATTGGACTTTTTCCTCCTGGTTTGGCATGAGATTTTATATTTGTAGCTCTTTTTTTTTAAGAAAGCCTTCGAGTGGTCATGACAAGTCTCAGCTTGGCTTCAACCAGGGGTTGCTAGAAAGGGGAATTCCAGGATGATTTTACTACTGTGCCCCCGCCCCCCCCCCGGCCTTCAGTGAGATGCACAAAGGTAAACTGTGGTATGAAGACTGAGGGCAACATAGGCAGGGATAGGATCCCACTTGCTTCTCACATACTTGATACACTTGCCCTTTCCTGATGGCACTGATTTGTATCAGGATATGGGGTGGAGGGGGGAGGAGTGGGGGGGGGGGTTTAGTGGTGACAGCCTTCCTCAGGCAACTCCTGGAGGCCAATGTTGCTGCAGAGCCAGCATTGGCAGCTATTGGACTGCAGCAGGCATTGCAGCAGGCCGGTCCTCCCTCTTCGTCTGAAGCCAATCGTTTACTCCATTCTGTCCTTGGGGTGTTTACAGCCTCATTAGTGGGGACTAGCTTGACTATGTCAGGACTCAGCCCTGCAACAAACAGCAAAAGCATTCATATAGCACCCTTAATGTAGCAAATCATCCCAAGGCGCATCACAGGAGCGTTAGCAAACAGGATTTGACTCCGAGTCAAGGAAGGGAATATTAGTTTGTGAAGATGCTTGGTGAAGAGGTAGGTTTTAAGGAGCATCTTAAAAGGAGGAGAGAGGGAGGGAGGGAGGGAATTCCAGAACAGGCTGAATGCAGTCCGCCAATGGTAGAGTGATTAAAACTGGGGATGCTCAAGAGGCCAGAATTGGAGGAGCTCAGATATCTCAGAGGGGCTGCAGGAGGTGTTAAAGGATGGATGAGAAATAAAAAAGAGAAAATGCTGGAAAATTCAGCTCTGAAGAGTCATACAGGACTCAAAACATTACCTCTGTTTCTCTCTCCACAGATGCTGCCAGACCTACCTGAATTGTTCCAATACTTTCTGCTTTGATTTCAGACTTCCAGCATCCGCAGTATTGTGCTTTTATATTAGGGAGGGATGGGGTCACCCTGGCTCTGTCACTCCTCTCAGAGGCGCTTTGCGTTTCTCTCAAAGGAAAATGCCCATCGCATCCAAAATGAGGAACCCTGAGCAGTGCTGACGTTAACGCTTTGTTGGCTGAATCCCCTTGCAGCTTCCAAACCAATGGTCAAAAGAAAAGGAAAGGGTTCTGACATTTCTTACCCTCTTCACCATGAACTAGCAACTCCCGCTTACCTGAGCAAAACCGAATGCAAGCTGCCCCCTGGAAGGCTGCCAAGCCCTCTTCTCACCCACTGGCCATACCTGTGACCTTTCCACGCTGGCGTCACTGAATAAGTGGCCACAAGCAGGACCCCTCCAAGCTGATTTTTCCCAACGCTGGCCATTGGAAAACAGAGACCAATTGTAGTGCCCCAGCTGCTGAGATCAACTGAGTAAGGACTAGGAAATAAAACTGCGACTTACACATGGTGCATGCAGATCAGCACCACAACACACGGTAGATGTTCCGGGCTAGCGCTGGGGGGGTGCCTCTCAGTTATTGATCAGGCTAAGATTACCTAAAGGAGTTTATTTATAAGGAGTAAATTTACACAGAAGCAAATAAAGTGATCACCTACACCATATTTCTTTGGCAACACTTGAACTATCTCCCGACATCTCTGAGCAGCTTTTTAAATTGAGCCTCAGAGAAAATGGAGGTAAAGGTCCTCAGGACTGGCATCGGACAAGAATAGGGAACTAACAATCAGGAAAAACCAGCACTGGCACAATTCAATGACGCACCACTTCAAAGGAATATTTCCCCAAACTAAGCAGGCAGTTGAAGCATTGATGAATCCTACCATTCAAGCGAATTGAGTGCAACTCTCAACTTTTCAGCTGGTTTTGTTAGTTTTTCATATTAAACACATTAGCAGTATTGTACATTTGCAAGCTTGCATACATTAACAGCTCAGAAAACGAAGGGTTTTGAAGCCACTAATTTACTGAACACAGAAAAAAACATTACTCTGGGGAAACGGAATGGTCCAAACAGTCTCCAGAGGAACACTGATATCTCGAGACAGTGTTTCTCCCCATTGAGGAGAACACAGTAAACTGATCACACCATTTTGATCCAGCTTTATAGGAAAAGGCAACAGAGATTTTTCACAGTGCAAAGTGTAATGGAGATCCGCGCTCAAATAATGAACTAGTTGCCTGTAAAGTGGACAGCTGCCCTAACATGGAACTACAAAGCAGTCTGTACTGCTGACCAGCCGCAAGAGGTCTGAGTGCAGAGCGGAGCCACGGTAGAAACAGCAGAGAAACAGGAGGGAAAATAAACTGAGCTTCCAAACCAACGGTCAAAAGAAAGGAAATGGTTCTGACATTTCTTACCCTCTTCACCACGAACTAGCGACTTCCACTTGCCTGAACGAAAGGCAAACTTCAATTACCCCCATCATCTTCAGCATTATTCCCCGCCACTCAGCCCCGCCCCCCCCCACCTCCAGTCACCCCCCTCACCTCCACTCAGCCCCCCTCATCTCCACTCGCCCCCCCTCACCTCCAGTCACTCCCCGCCACTCACCCCCCTCACCTCCACTCAGCCCCCCTCACCTCCACTCGCTCCCCGCCACTCACCCCTCCTCACCGCCACTCAGCCCCCCTCACCTCCAGTCGCTCCCCCCTCACCTCCAGTCACTCCCCGCCACTTGCCCCCCTCACCTCCACTCCCCCCCTCACTTCCACTCGCCCCCCCTCACCTCCACTCAGCCCCCCCCTCACCTCCACTCAGCCCCCCTCACCTCCACTCAGCCCCCCTCACCTCCACTCAGCCCCCCCTCACCTCCACTCAGCCCCCCCTCACCTCCACTCAGCCCCCCTCACCTCCACTCAGCCCCCCCTCACCTCCACTCAGCCCCCCTCACCTCCACTCAGCCCCCCCTCACCTCCACTCAGCCCCCCCTCATCTCCACTCAGCCCCCCTCACCTCCACTCAGCCCCTCACCTCCACTCAGCCCCCCCTCACTTCCACTCAGCCCCCCTCACCTCCACTCAGCCCCCCTCACCTCCACTCAGCCCCCCTCACCTCCACTCAGCCCCCCTCACCTCCACTCAGCCCCCCTCACCTCCACTCAGCCCCCTCACCTCCACTCAGCCCCCCCTAACCTCCACTCAGTCCCCCCTCACCTCCACTCAGCCCCCCTCACCTCCACTCAGCCCCCCTCACCTCCACTCAGCCCCCCTCACCTCCACTCGCCCCCTCCCCCTCCTCACCTCCACTCAGCCCCCCTCACCTCCACTCAGCCCCCCTCACCTCCACTCGCCCCCTCCCCCTCCTCACCTCCACTCAGCCCCCCTCACCTCCACTCGCCCCCTCCCCCTCCTCACCTCCAGTCGCTCCCTGCTGCCTTGTCCCTTTCACCTTCAATAAAATCTGAATCATTTCACTTGTTTTATCAACTATTAGCACACACCAATGCTAATATTATGTTTCTATTTTAAGACTGTTCAATAAGGTCACTTTATAACGAGTCTACAGCACAGAGGCAGGCCATTCGGCCCAGATGGTCTTCTAGTGTTTTTGCACCACAGGAGCCTCCACCAAACCCCCTTTCATCTAACTCAGAATATCCTTCCTTTCCTTTCTACCTCATGTGTTTAACCAGCTTCCCTTTAAACACATCTAGACTATTCACCTCAAGCATCCGCTGTGGGAGTGAGTTTCACATTCTCCTCGCTCTCTGGGTAACGAACTTCCTCCCGAATTCCGCTGGATTTATTAGCAACTACTTTATACTCACGGCCACAGGTTTCGACATTGGCTCCATTCTCCCCACACTGTCCCCTATCGAACTGCTTCATAATTTTACAAGTAGTTCAACGCTCAGCCTTTCCTTTTTAATGTCAAGAAATACCCAGGTTGCTCCATGCTTTCTAGAAGCAAGGGAGGCACGTGCCTACCCAGCTGGCTCCAAGCGCGGGGTGGCATCTACACTGACACAACGACAGCACTGCGCCCCCAATCAGAATATAAAACCGACGGGGAAAGTGAAACGACTGAAAAATCTGAAATTAAAAGCTGGCCTCCGTAATGGTGACCATGAAACTATCAATTGTTATGAAAACCCATCTGGTTCACCAATGTCCTTTAGGGAAGGGAAATCTGCCATCCTTTACCCAGTCTGGCCTACATGTGACTCCAGACCCACAGCAATGTGGCTGACTCTTAACTGCCCTCTGAAATGGCCAAGCAAGCCACTCAGTTCAAGGGCAATTAGGGGTGAGCAACAAATGCTGGCCTTGCCAGTGACACCCACATACTGTGAAAGCATAATTTTTAAAGAAAATTCCACTAACCTTTTTGATTATTTTCTGTACCTGCTCGTGACATTTTAATGATTTACGTACTTGGACGACGACCCCCCCCCCCCCCACAACCCCCCACCACCCCCCCACACCCCCCCCCACACACACCCCCACCCCCCACCATCTCTTTGGATCTCCACTGTTTCTGACTCTTCACCATTGAGAAAGCATCCTGTTCTATCCATTATAGATCCAAAATGGATGACCTCACATTTGCCTACATTAAAACCCATTTGTCACAGTTTTGCTCATTCGCTTAATCTACCAATATCTCTTTGTAATTTTCTGCATCTAACTACACTGCTTAGTGCTGCCTATCTTTGTGACATTAGCTAATTTGGAGGTGTGGCTTTCTACCCCATCATCTAAGTTGTTAATAGATATGATGAATAGTTGCAGCTTCTGGTGGGATACCACTAGTCACATCCTTGCCAGTTAAGAGTACCTTTCCATATCCCTACTCTCTGTCTCCGACCACTCAGCCGATTTCCTAACCAGGTCGATGATTTGCCTTCGATTCCACAGGCTTCAGCTTTAGCCAGCAGTCTCTTATGAAGGGCTTTATCAACTGCCTTCTGGAAGTCCATATAAATAACATCAACAGATTGTCCACTACTTCAGTCATCTCTTCAATCAGGTTCCTGAGGCATTTCCCGTCCTTTACAAATCTGTGCTCATTCTCTCTGGTCAACTGAAAATGTTCAAGGTTTTCAGTCACTCTACCCTTAACTAAAAACTCTGGTCGTATCCCCAGCACCAGTTAGGCAAACTGGACTATAATTCCCTGGTTTCCTGCTTTCACCTGTCTTAAACTAAGTGAACCAGTCAATCGAATGAACATGGGATGCTTGCTGACATTCCACAAAGACAAATGCCCAACTTAGGTCACAGGGACTGCTTTGTGGCTGTGAGTGTTAACCAGCTCTATCACCCAAGGATGTCTTCCTTCCACTTTCACCCACAGGCACCTACCTGAGTGCTGCAACCTCCCATGGAGGGGTGAATGGGGTATTAAGAGAGAAACATACACGCGTTGATCTGTAACCAATGATCAACAGAGCTGTTGCCACCACAGGCGCACTGATGAATTCAGCTAAGTATTTGCAGGCATTTTTCTGGCTACTTCAGAGTTTTGCAGCTTTCCTGCCATTACTACGTCAACACAGAGGACACTTACCGCTGCAGCTCCTCGTCCTGAATCCTCTCGTTGTCCCACATGAAGACAGCGGCGAAAGCTGCCACCAGCTTGCCGGAGCCTGAGTGCCGGCTCTGGAATTTCCGCCACAGGTTGGTGAAGAGGCTTCGGCGGGAGTGCTCCGAGTACAGGTTATTGTACAGCTGCCAGATCTGCTGGGCCCTCCTCAGCCTCTGTCCGGTCACGTAGCTGCACTGGCTCGCCAGGATCGACACCATCTTCCTCCTGGCCGCGCCACCACCGGCTGCGCCGAACCCTTCCCGCAGCAAGCCCAGTGCCCACCGCAGGGCACCGCCCACCTGCCTCCTCCACGCGTCCAGCTGACGGGCCTCACGCCAACTCAGAGCCTGGCTCGACGAGCAGGCGGGCTGCAGCCACTGAGAGTAACGCCCTCCAAGCGGCTTGCACCGAGCTGGACTGAGGATCATGGCTGGTCTCCTCACGGACAACATGGTGCACAGCAGGGGCAACGGTCAGGGCTCAGCTGAAACAAGAACAGAGGAAAACATCCAAAATTAAGGTGCTGGAAAGGAAATGGTGCCCTTAAGGTGCAGCTAAAGCTTCCACACGATTCGCAGTTACTTTTTTTTACAACTATTTCGCTCCTTTTGGCGTTACAAGGTGATCATTCCTCTTGTAAAGTGCTCCCAGGGGTTGTTTGTTTTTTTTTTTGTGCACGGAAGGAGCTGCTCTGTGCCCTGACCCCAGTGCCAGGTTGTCCGAGGGGCCCAGCTACAAGGCAGCAGCCTGCGGGCCTGTCAATCACCCTCCCCGGCCCCAGGCCACGTGAGGCGGCGCACCCTAACCTGCTCGCAACCGCTTCCCTGATTGGACCAACGCCCCAACTCCGCCTCTACCGGTTGGCTGACCGCGCTGTCAGTGGCCAGGGCCCGCCTCCCCTCCAAACAGGCTGCGGTGCGCCGCAAAGCAGGACCTCCACCTCCGCGCCCCCCCCCTCCCCCCCCTCTACCGGACGGAATGCTTTTACTATGCGCCTTTCACAATTCATGCAACGTAATACTTTTTGGCGGGGATGGGAGCAAAGCGATTGATGCTCTATTTGTCTATCGAATTATTCATCACACAAAAAAGCACAATAAATAAAGGCACGAGCTGGGCATCAATCAACGGCCCAGGGATCGGAATTACTTGCACCAAGAATTTGAGGAACGATGCTGTGAGCATGCGCGGACCAGGAAGCACAGGGGCACTGTGAGCATGCGCACAGCAGGAGGCACAGGGGCACTGAGCATGCGCAGACCAGAAGGCACAGGGGCACTATGAGCATGCGCACAGCAGGAGGCCCAGGAGCACTGTGAGCATGCGCATACCAGAAGGCACAGGGGCACTGGGAGCATGCGCAGACCAGGAAGCACAGGGGCATCGTGAGCATCCGCACATCCGGAAGCACAGGGGCGCTGTGAGCATGCGCAGACCAGGAAGCACAGGGGGATCGTGAGCATCCGCACATCCGGAAGCACAGGGGCGCTGGGAGCATGCGCAGACCAGGAAGCACAGGGGCATCGTGAGCATCCGCACATCCGGAAGCACAGGGGCGCTGTGAGCATGCGCAGACCAGGAAGCACAGGGGCATCGTGAGCATCCGCACATCCGGAAGCACAGGGGCGCTGTGAGCATGCGCAGACCAGGAAGCACAGTGGCATCGTGAGCATCCGCACACCAGGAAGCACAAGAGCGCTGTGAGCATGCGCGACGCATACCAGGCCAAAAAAAAAATTGGCCCCAAAGGCAGTGGGAGGGGAGGTCAGTTTGTCAGTCTAAGAACAAAAAACTGCAGCTGCTGGAAATCCAAAACAAAAACAGAAATATCTGCAAAAACTCATCAGGTCTGGCAGCATCGGCGGAGAAGAGCAAAGTTGACGTTTCAAGTCCTCATGACCCTTTAACAGAACTAAGTAGAAATAGGAAAGGGGTGAAATATGAGCTGGTTTAAGGGGGGAGGGGGGAGGTGGGGGTGAAAGTTTGTCAGTCTCCTTTACCCCCGGGCACAAGCTTTACAGCAGCACAAAATCTGCAGTACGATTATCAACTCTGATTGGATCTTTTCCTACATGAGCTCCCATCTCCATCAGTCCCACACATAAAACAGGCCTTTCCCAGAACTGGGAACATGAGTTAAAGAAAGACTGGTTTACACAGCATCTTAACTCTTTCGTCATCACCTCAAAGCACCTCACAGCCAATGGAGTACTTTTTGAAGTGTAATGTCGGAAATGCCAATTCATGCATGGCAAGCAAGCTCCCACAAATAGCAATGTCATAATGACCAGACAACATTATTTGAGTGAGACAAAAACAGAAAATGCTGGAAAAACTCAGCAGATCTGACGGCAGGTCTGTGGAGGCAGCAACAGAGTTGACATTTTGTGTCTGCCTGACTCTTCTCAAGAGCTATTTGAGTGATGTTGATTGAGCAATAAATATTGGCAACAACATTGAGGAGAATCCCCTGCTCTTCTTCAAAATAGGATCATTTATGTCCACCCAAGAGGGCAGGCGTGGTCTCGGTTTAACATCTCATTAGAAACAAGGCGCCTTTGACAGTGCAGCATTCACTCGGTACTGCTAGTGTCAGCCTTGAATTTTATTCAAGTCCTGGAGTGGAACTTAAACCTGTTTGGACTTTCTGACTGGACATCGTGAATTATATTCCACGTGGATTCCAGATTTACACGCAATACTCTAGCTGTGGCCTAACCAGCGTTTTATACAGTTCCAGCATAAACTTCCTGCTCTCATATTCTAGCCTCAGCTAATAAGAGCAAGTATCCCATATGCCTTCTTAACAACCTTATCCACCCATCCTGCTACCTTAAGGGGCCAGTGGACATGCATACCAAGGTCCCTCTGATCCAGGGACTTCCCAGGGACCTACCACTCATTGTGTATTCCCGTGCCTTGTTTGTCCTGCCCAAGTGCATCACCTCACACTCATCAAGATTAAATTCCATTTGCCACTGATCAGCCCATCTGACCAGCCTGTCTATATCCTCCTCACTATTTACCACCCCATCAATTTTCGTATCATCCACGAACTTACTGATCAACCCTCCTACATTCAAGTCTAAATCATTTATATATACTACAAACCGCAAGGGACCCAACACTGATCCCTGTGGAACCTCACTGGACACAGGCACCCAGTCACTAAAACACCCCTGGACCATCACCCTCTGCTTCCTGCCACTCAGCCAATTCTGGATCCAATTTGCCAAATTGCCTTGGATCCCATGGGCTCTTACCTTCATTATCAGTCTCCCATGTGGGACCTTATCAAAAGCCTTGCTGAAGTCCAAGTAGACTACATCAAATGCATTGCCCTCATCTACACACCTGGTCACCTCCTTGAAAAATTCAATCAAATTGATCAGTCAAGACCTCCCCCTAACAAAACCATGCTGACTGTCCTTGATTAATCCCTGTCTCTCCAAGTGTAGATTAATTCTGTCCCTCAGAATTGCTTCCAATAGTTTCCCCACCACTGAGGTTAGACTGACTGGCCTGTAGTTCCCTGGTTTATCCCTTCCTCCCTTCTTGAATAACGGTACCACATTGGCTGTCCTCCAGTCCTCTGGCACCTCTCCTGTGGCCAGAGAAGTATTGAAAATTATTGCCAGCGCCCCTGCTATCTCCGGCCTTGCCTCACAACAGCCTGGGATACAATTCATCCGGGCCTGGAGATTTATTTACTTTTAAGCCTGCCAAACCACTGAGAACCTCCTCCCTTTCTATGTTAATTTCTTTAATTATATCGCTGTCTTTCTGCCTGATTTCCATAGCCACGTCTTCCCTCTCACTTGTGAACACTGACACAAAGTATTCACTTAGAATCCTACCTAAATCTTCCGGCTCCACATACAAATTACCACTATGGTCCTTAATGGGCCCTACTCTTTCCCTAGTTATCCTCTTACTCTTAATGCACTTGTAAAAGAACTTTGGATTTTCCTTTATTTTACCTGTTTTTTCATGCCCCCTTTTTGCTCTCCTAATTTCCTTTTTAAGTTCCCCCCTACACATTCTATATTCCTCTAGGGCTTCCACTGTTTTGAGCCCTTGATATCTGCCATAAGCCTCCCTTTTTTTCTTTATCCAATCCTGTATATCCCTCGACATCCAGGGTTCCCAGGATTTGTTGGTCCCACCCTTTGTCTTTACTGGAATATGTTGGCCCTGTACTCTCTCTATTTCCTTCTTGAATGAGTCCCACTGCTCTGATGCAGATTTACCTAAAAGTAACTGCTCTCAGTTCTCTTTGGTCAAATCATATCTGTTCTTATTAAAATCCGCCTTACCCCAATTTAGAACTCTGATTTCTGGCCCATCCTTGTCATTTTCCATAACAACCTTGAATCTAACTGAGTTATGATCACTATCTGCAAAATGCTCCCCCACTGATACCTCTCCCACTTGCCCAGCTTCATTCCCTAAAATTAAATCCAGGACCACCCTCTCTCTTGTAGGACCTTCTACTTACTGGCTTAAAAAGCACTTCTGGATGCATTTTAAAAATTCCGCTCCATCTAAACTTATCACACTATGACTAACCCAGTTAGTGTTGGGGAAGTTGAAATCCCCCAATATTACTACCCTATTATTTTTACACTTCTCTGAAATTTGCCTACATATCTCCTCTTCTATTTCTTTCTAACTGTTTGGGGGCCTGTAGTACACTCCCAGCAATGTGATTGCTCCTTTTTTGTTTTTCAGTTCTACCCATATGGCTTCATATGAGGAGCCTTCTAAGATGTCATCCTTCCTTAGTGCCGTAATTGATTCCTTGATCAATATTGTGGTACCCCTTCTCTTTTACCTCCTTCCCTGTCTCGCCCGAAGACCCTATATCCTGGAATATTGAGCTGCCAATCCTGCCTCCCTCTCAACCATGTCTCTGTGACAGCAATGACATCATACTACCATGTATTAATTTGTGCCCTCAACTCATCTGCCTTATTCGTCAGACTCCTTGCCTTAAAATATATACCATCCAACCTTGCCAAACTCCCTTGTGCCTTAACTGGCCTATAATTTCTATGCCTTCCAGACTCACTTGCTCTCTCTTCTAATTTTGGCTGTGCATCTCCCCCTGCTGAACCTCCTCTCAGGATCCCATGCCCCTGCCAAGTTAGCTTAAACCCTCCTCAGTAGCACTAGCAAAACTCCCCGCAAGGATGTTGGTCCCATTCCGGTTCAGGTGCAACCCGTCTGCCTTGTGGAGGTCCCACCGCCCCCAGAAACAGTCCCAATGTCCCAGAAATCTAAAGCCCTCCCTCCTGCGTCATCTCTCCAGCCACACATTCATCTGGACTGACCTCCTATTTCTATACTCACTAGCACGTGGCACCGGAAGTAATCCAGAGGTTACTACCTTTGAGGTGCTGTTTTTTAATCTGTTTCCTAGCTTCCTGAATTCTGCTTGCAGGACCTCATCCCTTTTTCTACCTAGTCGTTGGTACCAATATGTACCACATCTCTGTATGTTTACCCTCCCCCTTTAGAATGCCCTGCAGCCGTTCAGTCACATCCTTGACCCCGGCATCAGGGAGGCAACATACCACCCTGGAGTCACATCAATGGCCGCAGAAAGGCCTGTCTGTTCCTCTTACTATCGAGTCTCTTACCACTATTCCCCTCTTTTACCTCCCCCCACCCCCAGTACAGCTGAGCCACTCACAGTGCCATGAGCGTGGCTGCACTCCCCAGAGGAATCACCACTCTCACCATTTTCTAACACAGAAAAACGGTTCTCGATGCACCCTGGGGATTTCCTGACTCCATGCTTGACACCTTTCTTCTGACTGATGGTCACCCATTCCCTCTCTGTCTGCACTTCTGTAAGCTGTGGGGTGATCACATCTAAAAACGTGCTATCCACGAAACTCTCAGCCTCACGGAGGCACCTCGGCGCCTCCAGCTGCCGCTCAAGCTCCGAAACCCGGAGCTCAAGTAGCTGCAGCTGGTGGTACCACCTGCACAAGTGGTCGGTTAGAGCGCAAGGAGCGTCAAGGACTTCCCACATGTTGCAGGCGGCACATACCACGGGACTGAGCTGCCCTGCCTCTAGTTGAAAAAAAACCCTTGAAGTTAAATACAGTAAAAAGTTAAATTATTTATGTACTTTAAATAAAAACTAAAATCCTTACCTTTCCTTAGCTTAATCTATTTTAAACTGGAGAAAAGACTGGAGAAAAATACTTACTCACTGCTCACCAATCAGTTCTCACCTTTGTGCTGATGTCACTTTTTGAAGCTTCCTCGCACTTGCGCTGGTTCTGATCTCTCTGCCGCTCTCTCGCGCTGTCTTGTGATGTCACTCTTGTTATTTTCAATAAGAACTGACTGCAGGACACAGTTCCCAGGTTATCGGCGGTAGATGGGAATGTGGAAATCGAAACACAAGATGATCAGCCATGATCTTATTGAATGGCGGAGCAGGCTCGAGGGGCTGAATGGCCTACTCCTGTTCCTTATGTTCTTATAAGTATGGAAAGATAATTGCAGTTATCTGGAACTACAATCATTTAGACAAATGAGTATTCAGTGATTCAACATTGGTATGAAAATTACAGCACTGTGCTGATGCAAATTTTCCCATTATTTTCCCAAGTGCATTGATTGAGGAATAAAATAATGAATGAAATAGCTTAAAATTCACTGTAATCCATGTGGGTTGTTAAGAGTGGCAGTGCAAGATGGGAAACAGGGTGACAGGGAGTGATACAGCCCTGCCACCCCTCAACATAAAAGCTTGACCATTCTGCAACTTCCACCAATGCACGGAGTGAAAGAAAGGCTTTAAAGGAAGGGGAAGATCATATGCTAAAGCCAAGAGGTACCGAAACTAAAATGGAGATGGATATGCAAGTAAGGCACTGGATGGAGGGGGTGCAAGGTAAGAAAAGGCAACGCAAGGAACAGGCAATGATTGAGGAGGGAATGAGGGGGATAATCCCAGAGGAAGAGAAGTGTGGGAAAGCAACAATATAGACGTACAAAGATAGTGGGATAACATGGGAGTGGAATGATCTCCATGAATTAGGGTAGCTTAGGAACACAAGGAAAATAGTTCCAGTACTGAGTGTGCTAGCTAATGCTCCAGCTCTGCAATACGCTGCAGGTATCTGCAGTATGCTCCGATTCAAACTCACAATTCAGCACATGACAGGTTCCTTATCTCAGCTACATTGTCACAGGGACAGCGATCAAGTGTTTCCTCACAGGGAGGGAGGAGCTAGTGTGCAATGCTTTTGCACTGTTTACTGGGTTACACAGGTGTTGGTATGGCAGAACCACCTCATCCACCCCATGGAGTAAACAGAAGGTCTGAAAGAAAAGGAAGAACCAAGGACAAACGCAATTATAACAGATGTTCACAGAAATGGTGACTCTCGTCTCCCTGTAGGCAATAGGGCGAGGGTGGTAAGAGACCTTACCCCCGACGGGGAGGTTTTGGGTCATGGGGGGGAGGGAAAGGGTAACGGACACTGTCCGGGGGGAGGGTGGTGAGGGATACCACTCCAACGCATTTAGGATAAGGTTGCCAACTGTAATTAAATGTGTTCCTGGAGTTTTCATCACTTGACTTGCCCCCAGGCTCCAGCCATTAGTCAGCCAATACATCCATCCTTGTGACGCACTGTCTTCCTACGCTAACACTCATCACCCCATTGGATGATGCTCAACTGTCGGCCAAACAGCCCCTTTTCTCCCACTTTCAATATTTTTATATCTGGTAAAGAGAAATGTTCAAAGAAAACGGCTAAAAAAAAAGCCTATCTTTTTTAATGTCCCTGTGATTGTACTCCAGAATTAAACATAAGTGTCCTGGAGATTGATCTTCAATTCCTGGAGACGCCAGGCCAATCCTGGAGGGTTGACAACCCTTGTTTGAGGGGGATTGGAGATGGTGGATAAGGGAAACTCAAATAGGAAGTAAAATAGAAAAGTTCTGTCGAAGGGTCACGAGGACTCGAAACGTCAACTCTTTTCTTCTCCGCCGATGCTGCCAGACCCGCTGAGTTTTTCCAGATAATTCTGTTTTTGTTTTTGAGTAAAATAGAAAAAGGCTGAGAATACTCAGCAAGTCTGGCGGCACCTGTAAAGTTAAAAACAAAAAAAACTGCGGATGCTGGAAATCCAAAACAAAAACAGAATTACGTGGAAAAACTCAGCAGGTCTGGCAGCATCGGCGGAGAAGAAAAGAGTTGACGTTTCGAGTCCTCATGACCCTTCGACAGAACTTGAGTCTTTGATTTTGTTTTTGTTTAGCACCTGTAAAGTAACAGAACTAACTAACTTTTCAGGCTGAATATGAGTCATATTGGACTGGCAACATTAACTTCTCTCTCCACAGAGGCTGCCAGACCTGCTGAGTTTTCCCAGCACTGTCTGTTCTTTATTTAAGACCCTCAGTGGATTTTGCCTTCATTTCAGCTCTCCAATAGGCCCCAACGCAGCAAACTACAATTCCCGAGCTGCATCGCGGGAGGCGGGCGATTGACACACCCGACAGCCAATGGGCCAACGCTTCCCCCCCCTGCCCCCCCCCCCACCCCACCCATCCGCCAATGGGAATCCAGGAGGCGGGGCCACCGCCTGCTGAGGGAAAATGGCGGCGCAGAGGGAGAGTGAAGGAGAGACAAAGGCTGGGGCTCACTGTGCCTGTAAGGTGGTACTTTCTACTCTTTTGACAGCATATTTGAAAAAAAAAAAAAAAATGGGAGGAGACAAGTATGATCAGAGTAAAATATCCAGCAAAAAGCGCCTCATTTTCCTTTAATCATTAGAAAAATCAAAGGAAACTAATCTAGTTAACTAAAACTGAAATGATATGATGCTATTTTCTGGGCTGGAAAGTACCTATGGGTCCAAATTCACTCTGAACATGCGGGGCAACTAGTCCAGAGTGACAGCTGGCAATAAGGTGATTGGCAGGACTTTTCTCTCTCTCTGACAATGTGCTAGGCTGATCTGGAATGCACTGTCTGAAAGATTTGGGTGGGTGGGTGGGTGGGTGGGTGGGTGGGGTGGGGGGGGGGGGTTAGGGGTGGTGGGTGGGGGAGAGATACAGAGTCAGTAGCAGCTTTGAGGAGAAAATCGGTCCAATCCACACAGGAGAAAGGATTGCGGGAGGCTTACGCTCAAAAGAGCAACCAGATCGCTTGCACCTTGGAAGAGCCTGGATGGGCTGAATGGACTCCTGCGCTGTACGATTTGATGGATAGAGCTGTCCTTGTAAAATGGGAGCTGCACTCTGCTCATCTCTGAGCCATCTTGAGGTGCCCCCCCCCCCCCATTATAATGCTGGGTAATAACCCACCCTTTCACCGCACGCTTCAATAAAGTACACTTCGGACAACAGATCAGTGATCTGAAAGTGCTCCTTTTACAAATGCTGCCTGACCTGCTGAGTGCTTTCAGATTTCCAGTTTCTGCAATATTTTGCATTTCTTTCAATTAAATTCTAACTTTTGCTTTCAGAAGGCAACAGCTTTGCATTTATGTAGCACTTTTAATGGAGGGAAGGAAGTCTGATGCAAGACACAGATGCAGTAATATAGTGGTGGAACAGGTTGGAGTCTTGAACCAGATGGAATAGGATTTGCTGCAAACCAGCTGTCCAGAGGACTGAGTGAAGACCTGAATCCCATAGTTCGGGACACCACCCAAAACAATGAGGTAAATCCAGTTGCAACAACTTGGTGATGCCCATCTTCGGTTTCAGTAGCTTCGGGGTGTCGGAACGAAGGAGAAAATGACGGCAGTAAACATATTTCTGATAATTCAGGCAGGACTGCAGATCTATTTGCAGGCTCACTCTGGGTCAGACCCTTTCCCTGGACTGGCACCTTTTAAAGTCTGCTAAAGGAAAACTCCAGAGTACCTGTGCATTCTCTGTGTCCCATCGAGAGGCGCAAGAGTCACAAGTTCTCTGGAACAGTTATGGGAATATTCTCACAATAAAGGAAGATTCTGACTTTCCGGGCTAGAAGAGGAAACAGATTATTCTGTTGAATACCAATCATTCTGGGTCCACCTGTGTTGTTCTCTCATCTCAACTAGACTCTCTAGCCTTGAGGGGAAATAGCCACTACATCCTTTCCTGATCACTAGAGAGTGTGGGGGGTTGGTTGCTGAAAAAAAGAGACATGCTGTCGAAGCTTTCTGTCTCATTCATTAGGACAAGTGCAAAAATGCCAAATTTCAGAGGGAGCAATAATTTACATTGCATGAGAAAAGGGTGCTGATTGATTGGCAAGTCATCTCTGATTAGTCAAGGCACTGCCATGGAGAATGCACCAGGGAACTATTGTCCCCCCCATGCTTTTGTAATTCAAAAAAGGTGCAATGCCTGGACATGTTCCTTTTGCCTGCAGAGGACAGGTCCCTGTGCATGAATATATGTAGCTTCTAGCAAGCGTAAGTAAGCCATGTTGCAAGCTCAACTAGTAAACTTAAACTGGTTGATAATGTAATTCTTAGCACACTTAGCAAGTACTGTCCAATCACAGAATCACATGTAACATTCGTGTCGGGGTTGTTGGAGGAGGACAGCATTGACATTGGCTTCAAGACTAGATGGTCAAACAGCCTGTTGGCATCAGTAGGTATGGACCAGTGGAGCCCATACTGGAGCTGGTCCTTGGCATTATTACTGCTCCCTCAAAGTCATGCTCATTTGGTGTGGGGGAGAGAGAAGATCCTCGTTCTTGGATACTTCATAATTTTAATGTGCGTGGTGAACAATAGTAAAATCGGAACAATATTCATTTAGTATAGAACTTGAACATCACTGAAAAGAGAGACATATTGCTGAAGATTTTCCTCTGGCACTCACCAGGACAATATCAAGAATGCCAAGTTTCAAGTGATCAAGACAATTTATACTGCAGGAGAAAAGGGTGCTGACTGTTCGGCAGCTTGACGGTAAACAAAAAGTCCACTGTGAGATGTGATTCCATGATTCGGCAGCACTTGCTGAACAATTCTGAGTGCGCTAATAGCTACACTAACAACTATTTTAAGAAAATCAGTTGGCTCATTTATGCTTGCTAGAAACAATATGCAGAAATGAAGTGACCCGTTCTCTGCAAATAAAAGAAACATCTTCAAGCCTTGTGCCATTTTTGCATTACTAGGAAGCTAGGGGAGCCTATAGTTCCCCATTACTTCCTCCATGACAATGCCTCAGCCAATCAGAGTTGACTTGTCAACCAGTCAGCCTTTTCTCCTGCAGTATAAATTGTTGAGATTGTTTGAAATTTGGAATTCTTGTGTTTGTCCTGATGAGTGCAAGATGAAAAGCTTTGGCCAAATATCTCTCTCTTCAGCAGTATTCAATATTAATTAAGTTGTCCTTGTCTCCCTTTTCCTTCAGGACAGGATTCCCGTGCCCTATCATAATCTAATGGCCTCAGCCAGCAGATGCAATCGTATTGTGCTCTATTAATCACAACAGGTTAGTATGCAGGTACAGCAGGTAATTAGGAAAGCTAATAGAATGTTATCGTTTATTGTGAGGGAACTGATTACAAAAGTAGGGAGGTTATGCTTCAGTTGCACAGAGCATTGATGAGACCACACCTGGACTATTGTGTACAACTGGGTCAGGATCCTGGACTCCCTCCCTAACAGCACTGTGGGTGTACCTACACCACATGGACTGCAGCGGTTCAAGAAGGCAGCTCACCACCACCTTCTCAAGGGGCAATTAGGGATGGGCAATAAATGCTGGACTAACCAGCGAAGCCTACATCCCGTAAATGAATTTTAAAAGGTAGTGGTCTCCTTATTTAAGGAAAGATGTAAGTGCGTTAGAAGCAGTTCAGAGAAGATTTGCTAGACTAATACCAATAATTGGCGGGTTGTCTTAAGAGGAAAGGCTGGATGGGCTAGGCTTGTATCCACTGGAGTTTAGAAGAGTAAGAGGCAACTTAATTGAAACCTTTGAGATCCTGAGGGGTCTTGACAGGGTGGATGTGGAGAGGATGTTTCCTCTTGTGGGAGAATCCAGGGATCATTGTTTAAAAATAAGGGGTCACTCATTTAAGACAGATGAGGAGAATTTGTTTCTCTGAGGGTTGAGTGTCTGGAACTCACTTCCTCAAAAGGTAGTGGATTCAGAGTCTTTGAATATTTTTAAGGTAGTGCTGGATAGATCCTTGATTAACAAGGGGATGAAAGGTTATCGGGGGGTAGGCAGGAATGTGGGGTTGAGGTTACATTCAGAGCAGCCATGACTTTATTGGATGGCAGAGGAAGCTCGAGAGGCAGAGTGGCCTGCTCCTGCTGCTAATTCGTATGCTCATTGTGATGCTCTTCATGGTCTCATGGGCTCATGTGATAACTTGTCTAGGTTCCAACAGGAGGACTCACCATAGAGGTAGGCATCCCCGCCATCAAGAGAAAATGAGATGGAAAAAAAGTGCAAATCAACCATTTATTTCACGTAGCGCAAAAAATTCTAACTTACGTCATGTCAACTGGGAACTGGAAGGAACATGTACATGGAGCGTGCGTCTTGTAACTAGACACAGATTTAATCAGAATATGAATTCCGATGCTGTGAACGACTTGGTTTTGAGTGTGGGGTTTCCTCTTGTACTTCAACTCTTTCCCCTATCGAGGTGTGCAGGCTCACTCTGTGTCAGCTTCAGCTTTTCCCAACCTGGCACCTTTTCCGCCTGTCACAGTAATTTCCCTGCCAACGAGTTCAGCAGCCTCCTTCTGCACAGGGGTCATGCCAGCCGTTGTGCTTGGGAATACAGTGATTGTTGAAAATGGACTGCTGCTCAGTGGTTACAGTGAAAACTGTTAAAGGTGAGCTCTTGTTTTGCATATTCTGCAAAAGTTTGCCTAACGTTTCTTAAACGTCCCCTGTGGCAAAGGGTGTTGACGAACATACCACGGGGGCAAAAATCAAGTTTAAATTCATGGTCTCCTTAATTTGCAGATATTTAAACAAATAGATCTTGGTGTGCCTTTTTAGGGCTTTTCAATAATGAAGTAGTAACCGAGAATCGTCCTCATCAAACCTCAGGCTGTCGATTCAAACAAGATAAACCTGGGCTTCGAGAGATGCAGAGTCAGAGCTCAGCAGAGCCCCTGGCTGCAGACACTAGACATGTAGTTAAAAGCCCCAATCGGTGCAAACACAGCCTCTCAGACTAAAAGCTCTTAGCTTCACTCTGTGCTCTGCTCTCAAATCTCAAGCCTCAGGGCAGGAATTGTGGTGCAATGATGGGCCTTGGCAGCCTGGGGCAAAGGAGGCGGGGAGAAAATCAGCTGACCTTTCTGCTCCTTAATACAGAAACGGGAGCAGCCATTGGCAGAGGGCACAATTGGATGTCCCCAAGCCTTACATGAAGCGTGGCCACTGGGAGGAGACTAGCTTTCATGGACTGTTCCCCAGCATGAGGCAAAGTCTTTGCAAGAAAGGGGGAAGGAAATTAGGAATTAAAACAGAAAGTGCTGGAAAAACTCAGCAAGTCTGGCAGCATCTGTGGAGAGAGAAACAGTTAACATTTCCAGTCTGTGTGATTCTTCTTCAGAGCTAAAGAGAAGTAGAACATAAGAACTAAGAGCAGGAGTAGGCAATTCAGCCCCTCGAGCCTGCCCCACCATTCATTACGATCATGGCTGATCTTATTTTGGCCTCAACTCCGATTTCCCACCCTCTCTCCATAACCTTTCAACTCATTACTAATTAAAAATCTGTCTATCTCCTCCTTAAATTTATTCAGCGTCCCGGCATTCACTGCACTCTGAGGTAGTGAATTCCACAGATTCACGACCCTTTTGAGAAAAGTAATTCCTCCTCATCCTTAGCCTAAAACTATGGCCTCTCGTTCTAGAATGCCCCACAAGGCATTGAACAACAGATTAAGCAAGTTTCATGCTGCTCCTATGCAGTGGCTACTCGAGTGGTATTTTCCACTGACATCTGCTGCTATCAATCCAAAAAGACTTTCTGCCTACCACGCAGCTGAGCAACATGATGTATGAATTTCAATGCCGGTGCAATGTCAGGTACATAGGCTGTATGTCCCAACAATTGGCTGATCAAATCAAACAGCATGTCCCTTCAGTTACTTCTAATAGGCGGAGTACAAACCATTCAACCAGCTGGCACTTGCAAAACCCAAAACAAATCGTCCATTGTTGGATGTGATTCCATGATTGAGCAGCACTTGCTGAATAATCCCGAGTGCGCTAATAGCTACACTAACAACCGATTTAGGATAATCAGTCGAGCTCGTAATGTGGCTCATTTACACCTGCTAGAAGCGACATACATTCAAAGGCAGGGACCCATTCCCAACAAACAAATGGAATATGCACAAGTCTGGCCCCTTTTCTGAACTACTTGGGGAGCTTGTAGTTTCTTGTTGCTTTCCGCATGGCAACACCTCGGCCAATCAAAGTTCACTTGCCAACCAATCAGCACCCTTTTTTCCTGTGGTATAAATTGTTGTGATCGTTTGAAATTTGGCATTCTTGCGTTTGTCCTGATGAGTGGAAGATGAAAAGCTTCGGCAACACGTCTCTTTTCAGCAATGTGCAAGTTCTGTACTAGCAAGCGACAGTAGCTATTAGATTGTCAGATGAAAGTCTTATCTGGCATTTGTCTGCAGAAATTCATGTTTCCACTTTCCCCTTTTGACAGGCATGTAGAATCTCAGAAGAGAAGTTGCTGCTGAGCTGTCACAGTGTTTACATTCTGAACAAAGCCAACTATGGTGGCAGTGTCAAGCTGAACAAACTGGAAAAGGTTAATTTGGTTCTCGCTGCTGTGTTCAATAAATGCCAGAGAAACTGACTCCTGGGTATCATTACTACCTTTGAAAATGGCTGGTTTAAGCAAGGTAGAGAGAGAGAGAGAGAAAATCCAATCTCAGACACTGATCAAAGCAAATCAGTGAAACATCACACTCAAAGCTCATTTTATATGTACAAAGTACGGGGGTAGTGGGGAATTACCCCCCCCCCACCATTCGGATCATTACATCTTTTAGCCTTTGCATTTGAATCTTTCTGCTAAATCTTGGTGAAAAATGCACAAAGATCTGGAACCACACTGTTGTTCTGGTTTAGCTGTCAGCTATGCTGTGAACTGTCAACAGGTGGCACCAGCAACCAGCAAGGCAGGGGTTGGCGCTGTAGTGAGTATACCACCTCAACTTTTCCATATAAAAAGGAACCTCGGCAAAGGGCAGGACAACACTGAGGCTGACAAGAGAGTAAAGACTAAGTAAATGGGCAACTATTCTCCTCTGGCCAGGGTAGGGGGGCAGCAGCTGATTGTGGACAGGTTACCTGGCTACTTGGAAGCAATGTCTTGACTTGCCATCCTCTGTGAGGAGACACCCAGGTCCTGCTTAGAGCTGAGCTCTGGAACTTGGTGGTATAAAGAAATAGAAGTCATCACTTCATTGCTGAGCATTAATGCCCACCCCCCCCCATGTCCCCAGCACCTTGGTAAACATCGAAACCTGAGTTCCTTACCCTGTAATCAATGCACCGATATGTTGTTGCTGACTTCCAACTACGAAAGATGACACACAGCAAACAATCCATTTAGGTTGGGGGGGGGGGGGGAGTCTTCATGATCATGAAGGCCAACCTCTGGGAGACAGGTTCTGCCACAAGTGCCGCACGTGAAGCTGCCAATTGATGTTGTAGGTTGGTGCTTTTGACGTTGCTGCCTCTTGCCAAGCTGCTGTGTGCGCTGGCCGTGTTGCCATTTCCCTCTTTTGCCAGATAGTGCCCCCCAGGTACAATAGTTGATGCTCAGGCTTGCTAGCACCCTTGAAGTGGAGCCTTGGGCGCCCCACGAGTCGTGGCTCTAGCTACCTCACCACACGAGTATGCGGCCATCTTCCATCCTGCAGTCCATGCCCGATTCACAAAAGCCGCCTGTGTTTGGTTAGTGCCAACACATTTGGGAGATTTGCCTGTCGGAGGACAGCTGCATGCCTGATTTTGTCCTGCCAGGATATACCCTTAATGCACCGCAGAAAACAAAGATAGACGTTGTTGAGCTTCTTTTCCTAGTAGCTGTAAACCGCCCATGTTTCAGAGTCCTACAACAAGGCGCTGAGAACATAGGCCTTATAAAGCTTCATGATACATCCTGGCATACTTAGTCTGTGTGCGCGCGCCCGCACAACCTCTTCAGGCTTGGGAGCTGCCTGATCTGTACGTGGTCTGTAAATGGGCACAGTCTGCCAAGGCGGGAGAGACAGTCGAAGCTTATACTGGGCGAGCGATGTGCAGGGATCCCTAGTTAATGTGTCCGTTATGCATTCAGCTTCTCGTGAACTATGGTTAATGGATTATTTTTTGAATTGGTTTCAGTACACAATGGTTGGAACACTGGATTTGTATGTAATCAGGACTTGTGCACCCTTCTGATTTGGAGAGATGCTGCATTACTCAACAATGTTAACATGCTGGTCAAACTTCAGCTTGCTAGCCTGCTGCTGATTAATGCAGTGGACCTTGTCTTGATAGTTGCTCAAATTCAGAATTCAGCAAAATCAAGTTTGCACAGGGGCTCAGATGATTAAACCAATTGCCTGTTTCAGACCTGTACAGATAAGGAGCTCCTTGGTCCCTAAGCTGTTTATCTCAGCTGGCCCGTGGGAGCGACATTGCAATTAACCATGCAGTCCTGACTATAGAGGAGGAAAATCAGCTGATCTGCCTACTCCTGATCTCTTGTGCAGCCACTGCTGGAAGTTACTTTTGTACTTTGGGCTGAAGAGTAAATCAGGCCTGGGTGAGGCACCTCCACGTTGCCCCCTATTTAATGACCTGGCTGTATGCTCAGATACAATAACTTACATTGTGCCTTTAACATAACGAAATGTACCAAGGTGCTTCACAGGAGCATTATAAAACAAAACATGACACCAAGCCACATTAGGAGATATTAGGTCAGACGACCAAAAGTTTGGTCCAGGAGGTAGGTTTTAAGGAGTGTTTTAAAGGTGGAAAGTGAGCTAGAGAGGGGGGGAGGTGTAGGGAGGGAATTCCAGAGCTCCCAGCCCAGGCAGCTGAAGGTATGGCCGCCAATGGTGGAGGGATTAAAATCGGGGGATGCTCAAGAGGCCAGAATTAGAGCAGTGCAGATATCACAGAGGGTTTGCGGGGGTGGGGGTGGGGGGGGGGGGGCGTTGACGGGATTACAGAGATAGGGTGGGGACGAGACCTTGGAGGGACCTGAAAATGAAGATGAAAATTTTAAAATTACAGCGTTGCTTGACCAGAAGCTAGTATAGGTCAGCGAGCACAGGGGTTGATAGGGGAACGGGACTTGGTGTGAGTTAAGACATGAGCAGCAGAGTTTTGGATGAGCTGAAGTTTATGGAGGGTAGAATTTGGGAGACCAGCCAAGAATGTGCTGGGGTAGTCAAGTCTAGAGATAACAAAGGCAGGAATGAGGGTTTCAGCAGCCGGTGAGCTGAGACAGGTGAGGTCAATGCTACGGAGGTGGAAATAGGCGGTCTTAGTTATGGTGCGAACACGAGGTTGGAAACTCAACTAGGGGTCAAACAAGACACCACAGTTGTGCACAGACTGGCTTAATCTCAAGACTGTTGCCGGAGAGAGAGGGATGGAGTCGGATGCTAGGGAAATGAGATTGGAATGGGGATCGGAAGCATTGGCTTCGGTCTTCCCGGTATTTAAGTGGGGAGAAAGATGAAAAGAAGCCATTTGGTCTGAATAATGCTGGCACCGTCAGTAAGAGGGAGGGAACACATATCGGTGGGGCATGGACACTCACCTCCATACACCCTCTCACAGCCCCAAAGGCTTCAGCGTTCCTCTGACAGAAATTTGTTATCTGTTCCACTGGAGCCAGGGGCACCTGAAAAGAAGAGGGGTTAAAAAAAAAAATGAATACTCTGCACAGAATTATACACAGCTTGTACTTTTCGGAATGATATCTCGAGGATTGGTTAGAAAACCGGCAACGTGTAGTTGTGCTGTCTTTGATCAGATCTGTCTGGAATATTGCCCCAGCTCTGGAGCGGACTAGCTCCTGTCATGGCAAGTGGAGCAGCTAGCAGGCACTGCCCGGAGTTTCGACGGAGATGGCTCTGCTCTGGAATAGTTTTACAACCACAAACATGAGCTTTGGAAAATGTGACGCGTTCATTGAGGAAGTCAGCCATAACTGCCTAAGCCGTTTGAAAAACAACTAACTGCAAAAGGCAATTTCAGCTCCTGATTTTTTTTTTAAATTCCAGGAGACAAAATCCAATGCGACACACTAAGAGCAGAGTGTTCAAAGTAAAATAAGGATTCTTTCATTTGACCCATACACCTTCATCTGATTTCTATTTTTTCCAATGCACAAAATGGGAGAGTTTACATCAAAGGAGAGTCAGAATTTTTGACATATTTCCCAGCTTCTGTCAGACTTTGAGGTTTTTTTTGTAAGATATACTTTATTCATAAAATACAGAGACTTTGACGTGGTCTTGTAGAAAAGCCAATCCCACATCTGAGACACAAACTCTCTTTCCCTCTGCTCCCCCACCCCCTCCAGTCAATTCCTACGATTGTCACATTAACCCTTCTTGACCTGTGAGGGCGGCATGATCAGTATTATAGATTCTCAGTAAATGCTAACTCAGCTCCATAATCGCTGACCAGAAGTACGTTTGTAGGGCAATGCTGGTTTCTCCCTGCTCCTCAGGCAGCCCCATGGCCAACAAAATGGCCACCCAACAGCTCAGACAAGGACGGGAGAGAGCTGATTGGATGGAAGATTTTGCTCGGATCTCAACTCCAGACTTGATCACGATGTTACCCTTCAAAGCGACAGGGAAACACGTCCTTGAAACTTCCCACCAGCAGCAAAATAAGAAAAGCACACTCAGAGGCAAGGGAAAGTTCCCATCTCTTAAAACTGCATTTCGAGAAATGAATATGACAGGGTTTTGAAAGGTCTGCATGATGAGATAGGGCAGTGAAATCATTCCTTGGTGTCTAATGAGTCCAATCTTGCAACATTCACTGGATCGACATCAATTTACATTTATGTAGTGCCTTTAATGTAATGGAATGTCCCAAGGAGCATAATAAACAGAATATGACACCAAGCCATTGAAGGGGATTTTAGTTCAGATGACCAAAAGCTAGGTCAAAGAGGTAGATTTTAAGGAGCGCCTTAAAGGAGATAAGAGAGGTAGAGAGGTTTAAGGAGGGTATTCCAGAGTTGGGGTACTAGGCAAATGAAGGTGCAGCCACCAATGGCAGAGCGATTAAAATCAGGGATGTTAAGGGGGCCAGGATTAGAGGAACGCAGATATCTGAGGGTTGTGGGGCTGGAGGAGATTACAGCGATAGGGAGGGGGTGAGGCCAAGGAAGGATATGCAAACCCAAGTCAAAGCCACAAAGCTTCTGGCTGATGCCCTATTCCATCCGACTATGGTGAACTGTGGGCTGGGAGTCCGCTTGCCAAAAAGGAAGACAGGGTTAAATCATCCAGGTTAGTTTGTTTCAGCAAGTGAAGCCAAAATAATTCCAAAGTCCTTCAGACAGCGAAGCAAGCCAAAAATACTACTTGACCTTGCACGAGGGAATAAAATGCTGAGTGTAATCTTTATGGGAAATGAGGGCAGAGGGCATAAGATAATTCAACGTGAGTCAGGTGCCTTTTTAAAGTCATATTCTGTCCTTTTGTTCATGGAATACCTTAGTGCATTATCTAGAATTAAGTAGCAAAATGCACAGCATTTTAGAAGCAGAGAAAATGTGGTATGGAGCACAAGGGTTTTGCTGCTATGATATCTGAGGCAGCTGAACATTCAAGGGCTTGAGAGGAAAGGGAGGCTGAACATTGGTTGGTAGTTTGCAAGGACGGTGGGGGTCAAGGGTTTTCCTTTGTGCAGGGCGTATCTGAAGGTGATGGGAAAGGCACCTGAGGACAGGGAACCCTTAAATACCAGCTAAGGGTACCACTGAGGGCCAGGAAGTTAGGTGGTCAGCAGTTTAGTGGGAATAGTACAGAACTTCAGTATTGCTGAACAAAGAGACATGTTGAAGCTTTTTGTCTTGCACTCATCAGGTAAGAAACCAATATAAAGGGAAAACAACAATTTATACTATACGTGAAGAGTGTGTTGACTGGTTGGCATCATGGCAGTTAACTGTCAGTCACCATGACTGGTGCATTCTCCATGACAATGCCTCTACCAACAGAGTCCATTTGCCAACCAAACAGCACTCTCTTCACATGCAGTATAAATTGTTGTTTTCTCCTTATATTGGTATTCTTGCAAAATGTCCTGATGAGTGCAAGACGAAAAGATTCGACATGTCTCTTTTTTCGGCAATGCTCAAGTTTAGCGGGAATGGGATCATGGAAGCAAGAGGAGCTTGGGAGAAGGCATAATGGGACACAGGAGAGAAACGAAAGAACAATGTGAGCTCAGTGGTGGGCTAGGGCAGGGAGGGACGAGGCAGAGGCAGCTTAGTGAATAATTTGAATCTTAGTGATAAAGAAGTCCATGAGCTCCTCGCACTTCTTGATGGAGGGTGCAGGAGACAGAGAAAAGGGATTTAGGAAGACAGTTTGCAGTAGAGAAAAGCCGGGGCTTATCACTGCATTCCAGGATAATCCTGGGATAGTGGGCAATTTTAGCAGACAGGAGAAGCACCCAATATAGTATTCTATGGATGGTTAAACTAGTTGTTCACCACACCTGGTGTTAAAGTTTTGGGCGTAAGGGAGTGGAGAGGAGAGTCAAACCAGGGAGAGTGGCCAAGGTGAGCGAGTTTAACTGCTTCATTGAGGATTGGGGTGTCAAAGGTGGAGATGAGGATGTGGTTGAGCAGGTTCGTCGCTGCAGAAATGTTGTGAAAGGAGGGCCAGGTCAGGTTTGTAAGTGAATTCGGGAAGCTTTTCCTCCAGGGATGAGCACTGAAGGAGGTCGCATTGGGAGCCGCAAGGTGGATGGGGGTGGAGAGTGACACCAGAAAGTGATGGAAGGCGACCTTCTCTGTGATTGACAAGATGGCAGTGGTGAGACCATGTGAGATGACAAGGTCAAGGGGGTGGCTGTGAATATGGGTGAGGGAGTTTACATGGACGGAGAGATTTAGGGAGGGGATAAGAGAGCAGTGAACGCAGAGGAGAGAGAAGATGATGGAGTTGAGATGGAGGTTGAAATCACCAAAGATGAGAAGTCACTCAGTGGGAAGCTATGGGAGGAAAAGCAGTGAAAATATCCCAGTGAGAACATTTTTATGGTACTTGGGTGGACTGTAGAGGACAAGGATTGTAAATGAGAGGTGAGGGGGTGGAAACAGATGAGATGCTCAGAGGAGGAGAAAGTACCAGAGGAGTAGGGTACAAGCTAAGATGTGGTTTGATGATAACAGGCAGACCAGCACTGTGACAGTCTGGGTGGGGACAAGTGGTGAGAGGTATAGTCAAACTAAGAGGCTTCATTTAGAGGAGAGATGTCATCTCCATTTAGACAGGTTTCCACTAAGGCCACAATGTTGATGCAACAACCCACAATCAGGCCATGGGTGGTCAAGGCCTTGTTTGTAAGTGAACGGACATTCTGGAGGGAGGTGTAGAGAGAGGCAGCAGAGTCCACAGGGTCAGCACTGGGAAGGAGGTTGGCAAGACCAGTCCCCAGTGGGTATGCTGGGCAGGAAGGTTGGCGAAAGAGTAGAATGGGGGCAGTTGCTTGTAAGGAGGCAGCAACGAGTGTCTTGACTGGCCCTTCAGAGGATGCCAGGAGGGGCAAGAGAGGGAAGCTGTAGGCTTATTAAGAGGGAGTCAGGCTGGAAGGGCAGCAGGATAAGTAGGAAGATCGAGGAGTAATTCTGGAGGGCTGAGTTCCCGAGAAGGGAGAAGTGAAAGGAGGAGCATCGATAACAAGCGGTCTAGGAGGGACAAAGAGAAATGAAGTCAAATAGAGGTATTAAAAAAAGTGCAAATAGAAGTGATGGGCTCAGGCATGGAGCAGCAGCCAAAATACACACACATGAGAATGGATACGTGGGCCTGGTTACAGAGCAATGAATAGGATAATATATCCTAGTTGTAAATAGACAATGGGGGGATACCAAAGTTATAGTCAGAGGTTCTGAGGTGGGATAAAGTTGATGGGGGCAGGGTGGAGTCGGCACAGAGCATCGACAAACTGCTGCCCAAGATCGGAGGCAAACGCAGCTGGTGAATGGAGTTCAGAAACCATTGGAAGAATGAAATATCACGAGCTGTACGGATGGAGGTAATTCCAAGGGAATGAAAACCCTAGGAAGTATGCAGAATAGGTTGCAGGGCAGAGGGAGAAAGAAAGAGAAAAAAAAACGGCACGCTGACGATGTAGGAGATCTCTGTAAGGTCCAGAAGCAACACAGAGAGTGAACCCCTAAGCTAGGAACCAGACTGCAGGCGAAGGTGAAAAAGCAGTGGGTTAATCACAGACTCAGCGGGGATCAGCAACTGTGGAGGAAGGACTGAAGAACATAAGAACGAGGAGCAGGAGTAGGCAATTCAGCCCCTCGAGCCTGCCCCGCCATTCAACACAATCATGGCTGATCTCATTTCGGCCTCAACTCCAATTTCTCACCCTTTCCCCATAACCTTCCAACCTGTTACTGATTAAAAATCTGTCTATCTCCTCCTTAAATTTATTCAGGGTCCCAGCATCCACTGCACTCTGAGGTAGTGAATTCCACAGATTCACGACCCTTTGAGAAAAGTAATTCCTCCTCATCTCTGATTTAAATCTACCACCCCTTAGCCTAAAACTATGGCCTCTCATTCTAGAATGTCCCACAAGGGGAAACATCCACTCTACATCTACTTTGTCTATCCCCTTTAGCATCTTATATGCCTCAATTAGATCTCCTCTCATCCTTCTAAACTCTAGCGAATATAGGCCTAAACTGCACAATCTCTCCTCATAAGACAAGCCCCGCTTCTCTGGAATCAATCTAGTGAACCTCCTCTGAACCACCTCCAATGCAACTACATCCTTCATCAAGTAAGGGGACCAAAACTGTGCACAGCACTGAAGCCGAACGAAGATTACAACGCAAGCAGCAGATCGCAGCCAGAGCAGCTAAGTCTTCAGGAATGTAGGAGCCACATTTAAGGGGCGCTGAGGTAGTCGGGGAATAGGACGTGGCAGTTTAAACTAGTGGTTAGCTTGTAGTTAGAGCTTTGGTAAAATGCACCCACAATTAGAGACAGGGGATCTTAATGGAAAAGAGGGGACTGGGAAAAAAACGACAAAAGATGGCCAAGGATAGGGCTGCACAGTAAGAAGCTCCCTCGAGAGTGTAAGATCTACATTTTACAGGTTCACTAGTTTGTGTGCATTATGGACTTTGATAAAAATGTGTATCAAAGTTCATCAGATACTCTGCGGTGTACACAAGCAGCTGAGACGGAGAAAATAACTTGTATTTTTGCATCAGGGTCTCTCACGTTTTTCAAAAGCAACATGGAAAATGGACAATTTACCTTGGCACAAGATGGAGTCCAGAGGTGTCGGGGAGGGTGGTCAGGTGACCTTCCCCTTTGTCTGCAAGTATACATAAAACTGGCCAAGGCTGGAAGTAGCCTGCCTATCTGGTCAGGGCATTAAAATGTAAACAATCTTTTCGACATTCCTTTGTGGAGACAATGGCCAAGATTCAAACCCCATTGTGTCAACGCTGATGTCGTCAGGAATCTTTTGTGTGGACAATGAGAACACCGCTACTACGGTTACGTGACAGAAACCAGCTGTGATAAGAAATACCTTACTAACTCACACCTTGAGCCTCAGCCCTGAGTCGTCTGGGAGACAGAGACCACAGAGCGAGGGTATCCTTCCAGCAAAGGAAAGGAGATAAAAACAAAAACAAAAAAACTGCGGATGCTGGAAATCCAAAACAAAAACAGAATTACCTGGAAAAACTCAGCAGGTCTGGCAGCATCGGCGGAGAAGAAAAGAGTTGACGTTTCGAGTCCTCATGACCCTTCGACAGAACTAACTTTCGACGGAAAGGACCCTACCTAACATCTCTTTACATCCCCTTTTTTCTACTGAATTACAGAACCAAGCCAGAAACCTATTGTTGCCAGGAGTAAGCCACTGGGAATTCATCACCAGAAAGCTCCAACCTCCACTGTGTAATGGAGACAACACCTCACACGATATTCTTTTTGAAAAAGAAAATCCTCATATCTACTTTGTAAAATTTTAAAACTGGACAACAACCCTTTAAAGTGACTGAAGCTATGTCTGGCTGTGATCCTCGAACAAAAAGAGCTATTTGGCAGCATCGCAGCACCTTATCTCTGACAGATGCTAATGACCCCTGTGAGCTGCAGAGACCAAATTCAAAGGGAATTATACAAAGGCCATCTACATTTCATAAGCCAGGCCTGGCCAGTGGAGTCTACCAGTCTGCTAGGACAAACAGCACTGCAACCTTCCTTTCAAATTCTTAACGGTTGATACATTAACAATCCCAAAAACCCAGACAAAAGAATATAAACCCTTTGTCAAAGCCAAAGTGGAGAGGTGGGAGCCATGTGAGATGACCGCACCCCCTCAATCCCCCACCAAGGAGGACTGGAAAATTGCTAATGTAACCCCACGTTTAAGAAGGGAATGAGGCAAAAGACGGGAACTACAGGCCGATTAGCCTGATCTCGGTCGCTGGTAAGATCTTAGAGTCCATTATTAAGGATGAGATTTCAGAATACTTGGAAGTGCATGTTAAAATAGGGCAAAGTCAACCTGGTTTTATCAAGAGGAGGTCATGCCTGACAAATCTGTTAGACTTCTTTGAGGAGGTAATGAGCAGGTTAGACAAAGGAGAGCAAATGGATGTTATCTACTTGGACTTCCAGAAGGCCTTTGACAAGGTGCCGCACAGGAGGCTGCTCAGTAAGATAAGAGCCCATGGTGTTAGAGGCAAGGTACTAGCATGGATAGAAGATTGGCTATCTGGCAGGAAGCAGAGAGTGGGGATAAGGGGGTCCTTCTTAGGATGGCGGCCAGTGACTAGTGGAGTTCCGCAGGGGTCAGTGTTGGGACCACAACTTTTCACTTTATACATTAATGATCTAGATGAAGGATTGAGGGCATTCTGGCTAAGTTTGCAGATGATACAAAGATAAGTGGAGGGACAGGTAGTATTGAGGAGGCAGGGAGGCTGCAAAAGGATTTGGACAGGTTAGGAGAATGGGCAAAGAAGTGGCAGATGGAATACAACGTGAGGTCATGCACTTTGGTAGGAAGAATAGAGGCATAGACTATTTACTAAATGGGGAGAGAATTCAGAAATCTGGAGTGCAAAGGGAATTGGGAGTCCCAGTCCAGGATTCTCTTAAGGTTAACTTGCAGGTTGAGTCGGTAGTTAGGAAGACAAATGCAATGTTGGCATTTATTTCGAGAGGACTAGAATATAAAAGCAGGGATGTGCTGCTGAGGCTTTATAAAGCTCTGGTCAGACCACATTTAGAATATTGGGAGCAATTTTGGGCCCCGTATCTCATGAAGGATGTGCTGGCCCTGGAGAGGGTCCAGAGGAGGTTCACGAGAATGATCCCAGGAATGAAAGGCTTAACATATGAGGAACGTTTGAGGACTCTGGGTCTATACTTGATGGAGTTTAGAAGGATGAGGGGGGATCTAATTGAAACTTACAGAATACTGAAAGGCCTGGATAGAGTGGACGTGGGGAAGATGTTTCCATTAGTAGGAGAGACTAGGACCCAAGGGCACAGCCTCAGAGTAAAGGGAAGACCTTTTAGAACACAGATGAGGAGAAACTTCTTTAGCCAGAGAGTGGTGAATCTATGGAATTCATTGCCACAGAAGGCTGTGGAGGTCAGGTCATTGAGTGTATTTAAGACCGAGATAGATAGGTTCTTGATTGGTAAGGGGATCAAAGGTTATAGGGAGAAGGCGGGAGAATGGGGGTTGAGAAACTTATCAGCCATGATTGAATGGTGGAGCAGGCTTGATGGGCCGAATAGCCTAATTTCTGCTCCTATGTCTTATGGTCTTATGAACCCCCCCACCCCCAACCCCGCCACCAGCTGGGAAAACCAGTTATACTATCTTGCTGTACTGTAAATCAATCTGCCATCTTGCATCTACCAAGCAGTAGAACAGAAAAGGGGCTCTGTCCAGGTTTGAATACCTAGCCCATCTACACTGTTTCTATTGGAACTTCTGAACTTCTATACCCTCGCCTACCAGACTAATTCATTTCTGCATAGCTATCCCATCGTGGAAGTCAACTCGACTTGAAAAGTGAATCATCCAGCATCAATTCAGCCTGCTGAACTCTGTGAAGGAATTCGCCATTGGACTTTTGATTCTGGACTCACATGAAACAATAATTCTTTGCTCTGTCGTCTTTGTCCTTTAAATCCTCCTTTCTTTATCCCTCATTTATTGTTCGAATGCACGGGAGGCTACGTAGCGACACCCTCTACTGACTTTTGAGTGTGTGCAACTAAAATAACCCCCTGAGTTCACACTATCTTGAGTTTGCTGTGGGGTTATTAATAGAACTTGAATCACACGAAAACTGAGAGGCTGGGAAATATATCACCGCTTATAAAGCAGGAAATCAAAATCAAAAGCCTTTTTGTTTACAGAGGGGTGATGAAAGGAGAAATCAGTGCAGTTTAAATTAACCCCCTCACCTATCCTTAACAACTACCTTCAGTGAACTAAGAGAGAATCCTGAGGCCTGCAATATTTCTAGCTACAATCTCCAAAATTAAGAGTAAAAGTGACTTTTTATACTCTTCAGAAAATCTAAGTGCATGTTACCTCAATTGTTATCACCTTTTCTTGTGTGTGTGTGTGTGTGTGTGTGTGTGTGTGTGTGTGTGTGTGTCTCTTGTGTGAATGTGAGCGGGTGCTGTTGCAATTACATTTCGGGTGTTGCGAAAATAAAGTTATTCTTTCTTTTAATTTAATCTTATTAAAAAGCCTGTCTTGTGTCTGTTCTTGTTCGGTTAGTTCAGAGGTGGGAAAACTAAGAAGGAACCATCCTACCATCTCTCCCTTGTTCATAATAAACTTGACACTCAGCCACATAAGGATATGTTGAGACAGATGACCCAAAAGCTTGGTCAAAGCTTGGTTTTAAGGAGTGTCTTAAAGGAGAGTGAGAGAGGTGGACAGATTTAAGGAGGGAAATCCAGAGCTTGGGGTCCAGGCAGCTGAAAGCATGGCCGCCGACAGAAGAGCTATTAAAAATAGGGATGTGCAAGAGGCCAGAATTGGCTGAGCACAGAGATCTCTGAGGGTCAGAGCGCTGAAGAAGATTACAGAGACAGGAACAATTTGAAAACAAGGATGAGAATTTCAAAATCAAGACACTCGCTGAACAATCCTGAGTGCGCTAATAGCTACACTAACAAACAATTAAAGATAATCAATTGTGCTCGTAACATGGCTCATTTATGCTTGCTAGAAGTGACATACATTCGGATGCAGGGGCCAGTTCTCTGCAAACAAAAGGAATATGTTCAAGCCTTGCCCCTTTTTTGAATTACCTAGAAGCTTGGGGAGCCTAGAGTTGCCCGCAGTTTTCCCCATGACAACACCACGGCCAATAAGAGCTGATTTGCCAACCAATCAGCACCCTTTTCTCCTGTAATCTGAATTGTTGTGATTGTTTGAAATTTGGCATTCTTGCATTTGTCCTGATGAGTGCAAGATGAAAAGCTTTGGTAACTTGCCTCTCTTTTCGGCAAGATTTAAGTTCTATATGACCATGTGACTTCCTATTTGATATTTGTAATGTCTCACGTAAGAACAGCTAGACATCGCAGCGTGGTTTAAAATTGGTTTACACTGTCATGCAAAACAGCTGTGACACCAGCATCGCCTCTTATACAAAGGAAGTGTACTTCACAGTAGAACATATGATGCCAAATCATTCCGAGGAAACAGAAGCAACACTTGCGATGTAAATATTAACACACTGATGCACACTGCAGTGGATCAGTTCAGGCATCCAGGTTCTTGCCTGCGCAGAATGACCGACAGAGATAATGACTCATCAGCGTATTCTCTGATGAGCCCTTTGGGTTTTTGTTCTCCGTCATTTCTGTAAACAAATCACTTCATTGAGCATTCATTTCTCAGCGCTTTTTTTAAAAAAATCTTTCGTCTTCAAGGAGTTCATTAAAATCTTTTCTAATTTGTGGTCAGATGCAAGGTGACTTTGCCAGTAAATTAATTGTTTACAGCCCAATGCAATTTGACTCCTTCCATGCTCGCTATCCCCACTGGAGTACTGACTGAGTTGCACTCAACCGCAAAGTGAAAGATTTGCCACACAATAACATTTTACGGGTTTCCACCCAGGGTTTGCTAATGGGGTCTTGCTCCTCAGCTCTAACTGTGAATGAGAAACTTGTCTTAAGCCACCATCTTGCTCACATTTTCACAGCGACAATAGTTATCACAATTGTGGTTTCTGCAGCGTCCAAGCACAGGTATAGTATTTTCCCACAAGCCAAATTCAGCCAAGTAGCTTTCGCATTCTTTTTGCTGTTTTGGCTGGGACTCAGTGGGTAGCATCTTTGCCTCTGAGTCACAAGGTTCCAGGTTCAAGTCCCACACCAGGGCTTGAGCACAAAATTCAAGGCTCACACTCCTGTGCAGTACTGAGGGAGTGTTGCACTGTCTTTCGGATGGGACACCAAACCAAGACCCCACGTTGGCAAATATTTATCCCCCAATCAACATCACAAAAATGGATTATCTTCTCATGATCACCACTCCCTCCACCACCAACACACCATGGCAGCAGTGTGTACAATTTACAAATTGCACTACAGCATATCACCAAGGCTCCTTTGACAGCACTGCCCACAACCGCTACCATCTAGAAGGACAAAGGGCAGCAGACTTATGGGAACACCACCACCTGGAAGTTCCCCTCCAAGCCACACTCCATCTTAGCTTGGAAATATATCACCGCTTCTTCACTGTTGCTGGGTCAAACTCCTGGAACTCCCTGCCTAACAGCACTGTGGATGTACCTACATCACATGAATGCAGTGATTCAAGAAGGCAGCTCACTACCACATTCTCAAGGGCAATTAGGAATGGGCAATTAATGCTGCCCTAGTCAGCAATGCCAGTGAATGAATTTTAAAAATCATATTGCTGTTTGTGAGAGCTTGCTGTGCACAAACTGGCTGCTGTAGTTCTTACATTACAACAATAACTACATAAAAAAGGTACTTCATTGGCTGTAAAATGCTTTGAGATGTTCAGTGACTGTGAAAGATACTAGATGGATGCAAGTCTTTTATTTTGTTTGTCAGTATTAAAGCGGAGAATTGGGAACACTGACTTATCTTCTCAATAAATAAATGCTACATCACCTGAAGATACCAAAAAGAATGGTAAAATAAACTGATTGATATTCAAATATTAAAGATTAACGGAGGTGAACAGGTCTGACCCTAAATCCGAAAGTCTTTCACACCATACCGCCCCCTGCACACCATCCAATCACACACAAGGTAAAAGGCAACCCCTCTCATTACTCCTTATCATTGGATGCTAAAACCAAACAAAGAGTGAGTCCAGAGGTCAGGGAGAGTATTGCTCCCAAATTCTCTGAGAAGTGGTTCACCAGAATCAGATGAGTGGGCACATAGCCCAATGTTTGGTACTGGAACTACATTTTCTTGCTGCTGGGCATTGTATGTCGATTAGTAAATGACAGAAAGAAAAAGGCAAGATGATCTATTAAGCCCGTCCCCCACAATGTCTCTTGGAACATCATGGTTAGGCACACCCTCACATCACACACCCATCACCACCCCCCCCCCCCAACCCCACACGTTCACTGTTTCTCTCTCCATAGATGCTGCTGAGCATTGCCCGCATTTTCTGATTTTATTTCACCTCTTAAGTCTACCCTGCTCCACAGGAAACGGGAGGTTCATGCGTCTGATTCCTGGGATGAAGGTGTTATCTTATGGGGAAAGGCTGGACAGGTTGCGCCTGTATCCATTGGAGTTTAGAAGATTGAGAGGTGATCTTATTGAAACATTGAAGATCCTGAGAGGACTTGACAGGGTGGATGCTGAGAGAATGTTTCCCCTTGTGAGAGAGACAAGAACACAGGGACGCAATTTCAAAATAAGGGGTCTCTCATTTAAGACAGATATGAAGAGAATTTTTTTCTCTTGGGGGTCGTTAGTCCATGGAACTCTCATCTCCAGAGAGCAATGGAGGCTGGGTCATTGAATATTTTTAAGATAGATTCTTGATTGACAAGGGAATCAAATGATATAAGGGGTACAGAGGAAAGTACAGTCGAGGCCACTATCGGATCAGCCATAGCGTCATGAAGTCATCGAGTCTGCGAAGGTCAAACAAGTACCTAACTATTCTAATCCCATTTTCCAGCACTAGGCCCATAGTCTTGTGTGCCATGGCATCGCAAGTGCACATCCAAATACTTCTTAAATGTTATGAGGGTTTCTGCTTCTACCACACTTTCAGGCAGTGAGTTCCAGATTCCCAAAACCCTCTGGGTGAAAAAATTCTTCCTCACATCCCCTCTAAACCTCCTGCCCCTTACCTTAAATCTATGCCCCCTGGTTATTGATCCCTCCACCAAGGGGAAAAGTTCCTTCCTGTCTACCCTATCTATGCCCCTCATAATTTTATACACCTCAATCATGTCCTCCTCCAATCTCCTCTGCTCCAAGGAAAATAACCTCAGTCTATCCAATCTCTCCTCATAACTAAAATTCTCCAGCCCAGGCAACATCCTGGTAAATCTCCTCAGCACTCTCTCTAGTACAATCACATCTTTCCTGTAATGTAGATTCCAGAACTGCACACAATACTCTAGCTGTGGCATAACCAGCGTTTTATACAGTTCCAGCATAACCTTCCTGCTCTTATATTCTATGCCTAGGCTAATAAAGGCAAGTATCCCACATGCCTTCTTAACCAAGTTATCTACCTGTCCCGCTACCTTAAGGGACTGGTAGACATGCATGCCAAGGTCCCTCTGATCCTCGGTACTTCTCAGGGTCCTATCATTTATCATGTATCCCGTGCCTTGTTTGGTCTGCCCAAGTGCATCACCTCCCACTTATCTGGATTAAATTCCATTTTGCCACTGATCAGCCCATTTAACCAGCCCGTTTATATCCCCCTTTAATTTAAGGCTATCCTCCTCACTGTTCACCATCCCACCAATTTTCATATCATCTGTGAACTTACTGATCAACTCTCCTACATTCAATTCTAAATCGTTTATATATACCACAAACAGCAAGGGACCCAACACTGATCCCTGTTGAACCCCACTGGACACAGGTACCCAGTCACTAAAATAACCCTCGACCATTACCCTCTGCTTCCTGCCACTCAGCCAATTCTGGATCCAATTTACCAAATTGCCTTGGATCCCATGGGCTCTTACCTTCATTATCAGTCTCCTATGCGGGACCTTATCAAAATCCTTGCTGAAGTCCAAGTAGACTACATCAAATGCATTGCCCTCATCTACACACCTGGTCACCTCCTCGAAAAATTCAATCAAATTGGTCAGACATGACCTCCCCTGAACAAAACCATGCTGACTGTCCTTGATTAATCCCTGTCTCTCCAAGTGTAGATTAATTCTGTCCCTCAGAATTGCTTCCAATAGTTTCCCCACCATTGAGGTTAGACTGACTGGCCTGTAGTATCCCTTCCTCCCTTCTTGAATAACGGTACCACATTGGCTGTCCTCCAGTCCTCTGGCACCTCTCCTGTGGCCAGAGAGGTATTGAAAATTATTGCCAGCGCCCCTGCTATCTCATCCCTCACCTCACTCAACAGCCTGGGATACATTTCATCCGGGCCTGGAGATTTATTTACTTTTAAGCCTGCCAAACCACTTAGAACCTCCTCCCTTTCTATGCTAATTTCTTTAATTATATCACAGTCCTTCTGCCTGATTTCCGTACCCACATCGTCCCTCTCACTTGTGAACACTGACACAAAGTATTCACTTAGAACCCTACCTAAATCTTCCGGCTCCACACACTAATTACCACTATGGTCCTTAATGGGACCTACTCTTACCCTAGTTATCCTCTTACTCTTAATGTACTTGTAAAATAACTTTGGATTTTCCTTTATTTTCCCTGCCAATGTTTTCTCATGCCCCCTTTTTGCTCTCCTAATTTCCTTTTTAAGTTGCTCCCCACACATTCTACATTCCTCTAGGGCTTCTGCTGTTTTGAGTCCTTGGTATCTGCCATAAGCCTCTCTTCTTCTCTTTATCCAATCCTGTATATCCCTCAACATCAAGGGTTCCCAGGATTTGTTGGTCCCACCCTTTCTCTTAACTGGAATATGTTGGCCCTGTACTCTCCCTATTTCCTTCTTGAATGAGTCCCACTGCTCTGATGCAGATTTACCTAAAAGTAACTGCTCCCAATCCACTCTGGCCAAATCATATCTGATCTTATTAAAATCGGCCTTCCCCAATTTAGAACTCTGATTTCTAGCCCATCCTTGTCCTTTTCTATAACAATCTTGAATCTAACGGAGTTATGATAACAATCTACAAAATGCTCCCCCAATGATACCTCTACCGCTTGCCCAGCTTCATTCCCTAAAATTAAGTCCAGGACCGTCCCCTCTCTTGTAGGACCTTCTAGGTACTGGCTTAAAAAGCTCTCCAGGATGCATTTTAAGAATTCTGCTTCCTCTAAACCTATCACACTATGACTAACCCAGTTAATGTTGGGGAAGTTGAAATCCCCCACTAATACTAACCTTTTTTTTACACTTTTCTGAAATTTGCCTACATATCTGCTCTTCTATTTCTCTTTGACTGTTTGGGGGCCTATAGTACACTCCCAGCAATGTGATTGCTCCTTTTTTGTTTTTCAGTTCTACCCATATGGCTTCACTTGAGTAGCCTTCTAAGATGTCATCCCTCCTTACTGCTGTAATTGATTCCTTGATCAATATTGCGATACCCCCTCCTCTTTTACCTCCTTCTCTATCTCGCCTGAAGACCCTATATCCTGGAATATTGAGCTGCCAATCCTGCCTCTCTCTCAACCATGTTTCTGTGACAGCAATGACATCATATTACCATGTTTTAATTTGTGCCCTCAACTCATCTGCCTCATTCGTCAGACTCCTTGCCTTAAAATAAATACCATCCAACCTTGCCAAACTCCCTTGTGCCCTAACTGGCCTATAATTTCTATGTCTTCCAGACTCACTTGCTCTCTCTTCTAATTTTGGCTGTGCATCTCCTCCTGCTGAACCTCTTCTCAGGATCCCATCCCCCTGCCAAGTTAGTTTGAACCCTTCCCAACAGCACTAGCAAACCTCCCCGCAAGGATGTTGGTCCCATTCCAGTTCAGGTGCAATCAGTCTGCCTTATACAGGTCCAACCGTCCCCAGAAACGGTCCCAATGTTCCAGAAATCTAAAGTCCTTCCTCCTGCACCATCTCTCCAGCCATGCATTCATCTGGACTGACCTTCTATTTCTATACTCACTAGCACGTGGCACCAGAAGTAATCCAGAGGTTACTACCTTTGAGGTGCTGTTTTTTAATCTGTTTCCTAGCTCCCTAAATTTTAATTACTGGACCACATCTCTCTTTCTACCTATGTCATTCATACCAATATGTACCAGGATCTTTGCCTGTTTACCCTCCCCCTTTAGAATGTCCTGCAGCCGTTCAGTGACATCCTTGACCCCGGCACCAGGGAGGCAACATACCATCCTGGAATCACGTCTCCGGTCGCAGAAACGCCTGTCTGTTCCCCTTTACTATCAAGTGTCCTATCACTATTGCTCTTCCCCTCTTTTTCCTCCCTCGCTGTACAGCTGAGCCACTCACAGTGACATGAGTGTGGCTGCACTCCCCAGGGAGCCATCATTCTCACCGTTTTCCAACATAGAAAAACGGTTCTCGAGCGAGATACACCCTGGTGATTTCCTGACGACCTGCCTGACACCTTTCTTCTGACAGATGGTCATCCGTTCCCTCTCTGTCTGCACTTCTGTAAGCCATGGAGTGACATTTAAAAATGTGCTATCCACAAAACTCTCAGCAGCGTGGATGCGCCTCGGTGCCTCCAGCTGCTGTTCAAGCTGCAAAACTCAAAGCTCGAGTAGCTGCGGCTGGTGACACTTCCTGCACATGTGGTCAGTCAGAGCGCAAGGAGTGTATAGGACTTCCCACGTTACAGCTGGGACATAACAAGGGACTGAGCTGCCCTGCCATGCCTCTAGTTAATGCCTCTTATCAAATGGCACACTGCTCGAGGGGTCAAATGGCCTACTCCTGCTCCTAATTTGTATGTATGTACCCAGCTTTTACGCCTTTCTAAGTGACTCAAGATTCTTTAAGCTAGCAATCATTCTTGCAGCTCACCGCTGAACCTTTTCTGAGACCAATGACATGTCAATAAGACATGAAAGAAGTCAAAAGATCTGTACATCAAACTTTATTCTTTGTTTTGCTATTCTAAAATGGACTTTTGCTGAACCAAAATATGGCTGCGCTATAGGTTACATGACTCAAGGCTGGCCATCTGTTCTGGAAATCTACAACAGCAGTTACAAGGACAGAAGAGTTCCACTCTCATCCCTGTGGAATCTCAAACCCTGTTGTACGAACACATTAAAAAGACGAAACCAGAGGGTTCACAGACCTCGAAACTCATTATTCCTGCAGAGATGCTAATAGCCCCATCTCACACCTGGGATTGTCAAGGTCCATTTCAAAGAGGAACCACTGAAGCATAATAGACCTCATTCGCATATTCACAAGCTTACCTCTAACAAGACAATAGTTATCCAGAACAGAACAGGGACATTAATATGGATAACAACTCTTTCAGAGGCCAATGGCTGGGACATTTTAAGCCATAAAACAAAAGCCAGACCCAGACACCAGATAAACACACCTTAATGAAATCATTGTGGAGGAAGTTCAAATGACTTGAATGATCATTTTGAAATCTCTTTATATAATGGAGAACCCAGAATTAGGCCAGTCTGCTGATTTGCCTCCAATGTGAAAAGAACAACAAGATAAAAGCAAAACACTGCGGATGCTAGAACAAAATCTAGAACAAAAATCTAGAACAAAAACAAAAATACCTGGAAAAACCCAGCAGGTCTGACAGCATCTGCGACAAGGGATACAGTTGACGTTTCGAGTCCGTATGACCCTTCATCAGAAGTTTCTCCAGGTATTTTTGTGATAACAACAGTTTGGCTCCTGGTTGACCAAGTTGCCGGCAACAAATCTCAGCTCCTCAAAGCCTGTTCATCTGGAAGCCACTGACCACTGCCTGCCGAGCAGAACAAGTCTCTAAATATCAATCTCATCCTGCTGCATTACCCTCCACTTTAAAGGAATTTTGTACTGCTGTCCTCAGCCAGGAAGCCACTGGAATTGGAACCTCTCCATGAAGCCACCCCATCTGGATTTTGACTTTCTGGACTCTGGAAATCACGTGAACGGATATTCATTTCTGTGGTTCTCTTACTATGGTTATCCATAGTTGTAAAACCCTCTTTTCCATCCCCCTTACTGTACATGTGCGTGTGCATGTGTGAGATTGCGAACGCCTCCCCGCTTCCGGGGTTTGAATGTGAGAACAAACTAACCTTCTGAGTTAATCATAAAGAGTTTGCTATGAGCTACTTATAAAATTGAACAACACAAACTGAGGATTTGAGAAACACGCCACTGCCCATTTTAAAAGAATTAAAAATACCTCCGCTTACAAACAGATGGTGAGACGATAAAAGAGTTCAGTTTTGTCTCTCTCTCATTCTCATAATACCACTATAAGAAGAATATGACAAACAGGAGTAGGAGGCCATTTGGCCCCTCAAGCCTTCCTGCCATTCATTACTGATGTTCAATTCTATCTTCCTACCCTACAGACAAATCAAGGATACAAAAATCTCTTGACCTCAGTCTTGAATATGCTCATCAACCAACCGTCTGCATTGACTTAGCATCTGGGGTGAAGAATTCCAAAGATTCCCAACCCTCTCTGAGCGAAGAAATTCTCATTCCAGTCCTAAATGGCCAACCTCTTATCCTAAGACTGTCTAGGGTCCCCTAGCTCTAGACTCTCCAGCCAGAGGAAACATCCTCCCTGCATTTACCCTGCAAAGACCTCTAAGAATTTTATTTGTTTCAATGAGATCAACTCTCATTATTCTAAACTCCAGGCAATGTGGGGCTATTCCCTTTTTTTATTAATTTATTCATTCAGGGGATGTGGGCGTTGCTGGCTAGGCCAGCATTTGTTGCCCATCCCCAATTGCCCTTGAGAAGGTGGCAGTGAGCTACCCTCTTGAACCGCCGCAGTCTCTGTGGTCTAGGTACACCCACAGTGCTGTTAGGGAGGAAGTTCTAGGATTTTGTCCATGTGGTGTAGGTACACCCACAGTGCTGTTAGGGAGGGAGTTCTAGAATTTTGACCCAGCGACAGTGAAGGAATGACGATATATTTCCAAGTCAGAATGGTGAGTGGTTTAGAGGGGAACTTGCAGGCTGTGTTGTTCCCATGTGTCTGCTGCCGCTGTCCTTCCAGGTGGTAGAGGACATGAGTTTGGACGGTGGTGTTGAAGGAGCCCTGCTTGTCCACTCAATGTCTCCTCATAGTACAGTGCACCCAGGAATTCAGTGAATTACAACAGCCACCAACAACCTGTCCAATGACACAATGGTTTCCTTCGCTTTGTACTGAATGGATTGAGTTAATTAAACCAATAGCTTTGACTCTGCATTGGTCCTGCACCTCAGTATTACGTGCTCAATTGTACCCAGATCCGTTTCTCTCTCAAACACTTCCAGTATTGTTCCTTTTAATGACAAGTATATTCTGAGTTGAACCTACCTATGTGCATGACACTGCATTTATCTAGTCTGAGTGCCTCTGTCTGACCCACAGCTAGGGCAAGGAGGCAAGTCCTGAATCCACCCCAGCCGAAACGAGGATCGAACCCATGCAGTTGTCACCAATTTGATCCACAGCATCGGAGCCAAACAGCGCCCAACCCTTCCCCAAAGATGTCGAAGTTGCCATTGAAACACACACTTTTCCATGCATGTTGCAGTCTGGAGCTGTGGATAGTGATGGTAGAGGCTCCAGAGTTCTTTCCATCACATGGCTGACCAGGAATCTCTCCCACTCTTACCGCCTCCCATTGGAGTGTGTTGACAGGTTGATACTCAACCTGTTTGGCTATGTTATCAATGCACCTTCCTTGGTCATCAAGTCCTGGGGTGGGTCTTGAATCCTGAGCATCGGGCTCAGAGGTAGGGACACTACCCACTGTGCCACAAGACCACCACCCCTTTTTATAGTAGGGGTGCAGACAGTATAAGGGTGGTTATCCCAGCTCTTTTGTGAGTCACCCCGGGCTCAGGTAGAGGTCCCATGCTTAGTCATAGTGGAAATAGCAAACTTCGGCGGTGACGGCTGAAGATCTTGAATCTCGAGACACAATTTACAGGTGGAGGAGGATCCTTCAGAAAGAGGGCTTGTGTTTCCTCTTAAGCACACATGAGGAAGGCAATGGGAAAACACCTCATGTTTTCTTTTCCTTTGTCAAATTTCTGAACGAAGTTGAAAATGGGAAGCTTTTAAGAGCAGCTGAAGAGAAAAGTGCAAGACCACAAGGCGGGAGCAATGAGTAGAGAATCTGCCACCGGGCAGATCACGACTACTGTACGTTCTCCTCTACAGTTTTAATCCTTGGATACATTTCAGTGTCATCCCAACTGTCCAACTTACAAGAACAGTAGGGTGAATATGAGTGAGCCCAACACTGATCCCTGGGGAACAGCACTAGTTAGCTGCCTCCAGGCCGACCCACAGCTATTGACTGCAACTTTTACCTGTGGAATGGGAGCCTAGTCCAGTGTCTGCCATTCCCAGTGATGCCACAAGATTGAAACTTGAGGTAACCTGATTTAAAGATGGTCTGAAAACCCATGCCCACTGGAGTACGCTCATCCAGTAACGTTGTGACTTACAAAAAAAGCAACAAACTGAAGTTAGCCTGGAAGATACAACCTTTCTTTTCTGGAAGCTATATTGAGTATCTACAGCTCAATGGTTTCTTTCTCAGTGCTCATAAAACTTTAGGATATGACGTTAAACCGAGGCTCCATCTGCCTGCTTAAGTGGATATTAAAGGCCCCATTACAGTATTTCAAAAAAAAAAGAGCAGGGGGTGTGCTGGCCAACATTTAGCCCTCAACCAACATCATAAAAACAGATTTTCTGCCCATTATCACATTGCTGTTTGTGGGAGCTTGCTGTGTGCAAATTGGCTGCTGTGTTTCCTACATTACAACAGTGACCACATTTCAAAAAGTACTGCATGGGCTGTAAAGCGCTTTGAGGCTTCCGGTGGTCATGAAAAGTGCTATATAAATTAAAGCTCATCTTTCAATTAAGTCTTGAAAATAGTCATAAGCTTAGTTCTGTGGAGAACAGTCTTGCCATTGAGGGAGAGCACGGTGCCCTCATATCCCAGGAGTTATGCCTACATTACTAAATTGACTTTGTATCCTTGGGATGAGAGGATTGACCTGTGAGGAGACTGAGTAAATTGTGTTTATATTCTCTGGAGTTTAGAAGAATGATACGTGATCTCACTCAAACCTACAAGATAATGAAGGGCTTGATAGTGTAGACACAGAGAGATTGTTTCCCTTGGTCGGGGAATCTAGAACACAGGGGCACAGTCTCGGGATAAGGGGCTGGTCATTTAGAACTGAGTTGAGGAGAAATTTCTGCACTCAGAGGGTTGTGAATGTTTGGAATTCTCTACCCCAGAGGGTTGTGGATGCTCCATTGTTGACTATATTTTAGGCTGAGAAGGACAGATATCTGATCAATCGGGGAATCAAGGGATATGGGGGGGGGGGGGGGCGCGGGAAAGTGGAGTTGAAGCAGATGATCAGCCGGGATTGTATTGAATGGCGGACTCGAGGAGTTGAATGGTCTACTCCTGCTCCTATTTCTTGTTTTATTCTTGAGCGGGTTATGGCCAGGGCAGCATTTAGTACCCATCCTCAACTGCCCTTGAGAGGGTGGTGGTGAACTGCTGTAAGTGCTGTGTTGTTGTGTCCTCCAGGGTAAGGCTGAGAGGGCTCTGTGTTCAGAGGCGCCACCCTACAGATGAGACGCTTGTCCGTTTTTTACTAACTGAAGGTGTCACCCTATCGGAAGAAAGGCAGAAGTCCAAACTCCAGGATGTTGCTGCGGCGAAACGCCTCCCATGTCCATTCCACCACTGCACTCATTGTGAACTCAGGGCACCCAGGAGAGAGGCTGGCTGTCCAAAAAAAATGTTTATCCTCAGGATGTGTCCATTACCGCCACTTGCAAGGGAAAGCCGACCCCTGTAGTCAGACAAACAGCAGGAATACTTACCCAGGCAGCTCTCTCCATCGTCCAGTCAGTAAAAAAACCCCATTCTCCTGGCTGCCTTCCCTTATCACCTGGCTCCACGTGGTGTCCCAGTGTGACGTCACGGCGCGGGAGGCGGGAGGCGCGGGGTGATGACGCGACGCAGGGCGGGGCGCCGGTGACGCCACGACGCAGGAGGCCGGGAGGGGCGTGGCTAGGGGCTCAAACCCCCGCCTGCGCGCTCTGGTTTCCATGTCATTGGTCGCCAGCGCCGGCTGCGGGGAGGAATCAAAAGCCGTCGGCAGGGCGGGCGACTTCACGGTGTTTTCGATCCACAGAGGCGAGGGAGACATTGGATTAGGTAAGGGTGCAGGTTACCCGCGAAAAAAATGGGCTCTCGAATTTTAAAATTCCCCTTCAGCCCGCTTCCCGTCAGGGGAGAGGAGGGAGAGAGGGTGGGCAACAGAAGCGGCGGTCAGTGGGGCCGGTGGCTAGCCGGATACGCGTCACCTGAGCGGCACGGGGGCGGGCCAATCACGAGCGGCTGTGGCCCGCCCGCGAGGCTGAGAGGCAGGGCGGCGGACCAATCGGAGCGCTGGCTGCCCGCCGTTCGCCTGGAGTGGCAAGGGCGCTGGCCAGTCGTCGGTGGCGGCGGTGGCGGCGGGGGCGGGGTTTCCGCTAGGGCGGGGAGCGCCGGGGCTCTGGCGGAGCCGAAGGCGGCTTCGGGGAAGATGCCGCAAGGTCACCCGGGGGGGGGGTTGGGGTTGGGTTGGGTTGCGTGGTGGTGGCCCCGCTCCTGACCGGACGGCTTCCCGCTCCCAGGCCACTCCGGGGAGGCCGAGCTCCTCACTGCCGCTTCCCCATCCAGGCTATCAGCCTGTGGAGCTCTCCATCCCCCTCCTGTCCTCCCTGACCCGGGTTAAAGCCTCTGTTCCCCTGACAGGGTGGGTGGGGGGAGGGGGGAAGGGGAGGGGGAGGGGGAGGGGGGCTCAGTCCCCACTCTCCCCCTCTGGCAGAGCTGAAGGAGGTGGGGCAGCTTCCCCCTCCCCCTCCCCCTCCTCCCCCTCCTCAATTCCTCCTCTGAGAACATGGCCCAAGGTCTGGGCGCCCTGTTGACCCTCAGAGCCCAGCTTCACCTTGACAAAGGAGCCGGGAGCGTGTGCAAGAGGTCAGCAATTCCCCTGGCAAGCCCTCACCACTTCATCAGACTTCCCAGTTCCCTCCAAATATATTTCTCTCTTCATAAGATGCATAAAAAGCAACACAACGCCAAGTTTGCACCAATTTCGTGTGGTGTGAAGCGCGAAAGAGTTGCTCTCGTGGGAAGTGGGCGTCGCTGGCAAGGCCAGCATTTGTTTTCATCCCTAACTGCCCTTGAACTGAGTGACTTGCTGGGGCCATTTCAGAGGGCAGTTAAGAGTCAACCACATGGCTGTGGGTATGGAGTCACATTGTAGGCCAGACCGGGTATGGTTTCCTTCTGTAAAGGACATTAGCGAACCAGGTAGATTTTTTTTTTTTACAACCAACGATGCTAGCTGTCATGGTCACCATTAACGAGACTCGATTTAGGTTCAAATTTATTAACTGAATTAAAATTCCACCAGCTGTTGTGGTGGGATTTGAACCCATGTCCCCAGAGCATTAGCTTGGACCTCTGGATTACCAGCTCAGTGACATTACCACTACAGCACCATCTCCCCCATGTGGTATTCTGAGGTGTGTCTCTATTCTTACAATTACAAGTCACGTTTGCAATATACCTTTCTTGCCAAACATAGTCTGAGAGTTTTTGCACACGTTCCAGCCCCAAGCTTCAGTGCATTCCTCAGTAGTCCTGGACCTTGGAATGTGCCGGTCTGCACACTCACTTGCGGGCAACTCTTTACACTGGAAGGCCAGCAGATTTCAGGCAGAGCAAAGAGTGTCTTTCACCGAGCTGATGGTCGTCCAGGAGCACTTAATGTTTATCTCAGTGTGCCCCCCCTGGGACCAGCCCATAGAGTCCTGTGTTACGGAGCTGCTTGGGGTGAGCCTTGACAAAAACCACTGCATCTCTTTCCAGACCTACTTTGCAAAAGCACATTCCAGGAGGAGGTGGGCGACAGTCTCTTCCCCACCACAGCTCACGAGGTCAAAGTGTAGTGGTGCTGAGGCTCCTTGTGTGCAGGAAAGGATTTGATAGGGAGGGTCCTTCTCACTTCCAGTCAAGCTATGCCTTGGCACCAGGTTGAAAGTTCTGGTGATGAGGCATTCTGCCAGATGCCTTTGGCAGTCTGCTCAGGGAGCCATCCGACATCTCTTTACCCCAAAGGGCCTCGAGGATGTTATGTGCAGACCTGAGGGACTTTTTCTGCACCTACCTTATTTTATAAGACATCAGGAGAGGGTGGGATGGAAAACATGATTTCAAGGTGTTTTAAGGTACCTTGCATGCGCAGAATCAATGATCCAATTGACATGATATGTTTAGCAAACAGCAGAATTTGATTTTTGCCCCACCTTTGAGGCCTACTCAGTGCCCCTGCCTATCCCTCTTCTGCATGTGAACTTGACAGATTCTTAAAAACCAGTGGCAGTCGTTTTTGTCCTGAGGACGAGTTATCTGTGCAGGGAGCACGGTTTCTTACACAAAGTCATAACGAGGGGGCACTTTGTTCCTTGTACCCAGTGTGAGAACAGTTCTGCTGAGCGTGTCCTTGGTTGTGGACAGGAATAAAAGTTCCCAATTTGACCTAATGTTATGAAAAGGCCTTGCTGTCACAGGCTGCATTAATGAAAGTGGAGAGGAAGTGATATACCTGCATTAACTGCAGCAGGTCTTTAATGGCCCTCCTCATGTAAAAGGAGGTGACTTTTACAAAAGGGGTGGGGGGATAGAGGGGGCAGTGGGGAGGAGGCTGAGACACAGTAGGTCAGGCATTTGTAGCCAGCAAGAGGAATTGGCATCCAAAATGTTTTTTTTTTTTTTGAAGAGAATTGCAGAAAGCACCTTTTTTTAAACCCTTGAACGGTCAACCTCTAGTGACAGATGGAAGGGACAGGTTGAACGGTCTGTAACCTGGAGCCAGCTGGATGGAGGTGTGTGCTGGGAGGCCTTGCTGGCTGTTTCTCCCATGGTGAGGGAGTTGAACATGATGTTGAAATGAATTTATTGTGGAGCAGGGAGACAGCGATGCTGGAAGTGGAGTGGGTGGTGGCAGGGGTAAGTTGCTGAATGCTGGAATAGCAGCTGAACCTTGGTGACAGAGTTCACCTTAGAAATCACTGAGAGGGATTGATTCTCAACATAACAGAATAGGAAATCAGTAGGATAGGATGGGGGAAATCTTCTGAATGCAGTCATTGAGATGCATACGATGCGGGATAGAAACCTGGCCGGTGATTGTGGTGTAAAGGGGTTGTGTCCGTAACCCGCGGATTCCAGAAAGTGCAGCCGCCCAAGGGCTGAAAATCTTTAGGCACAAGTTTACTATAAAAGGTAACTGTAGGCCACGTTGTAATGTGAGATGCAAGCCTGCCTGCAATTCTTGTGACTGTGCAGGTAGGAGCTATACACAGGTGCAGGGGTGTGCTTTCACTCTCATCTTGTTTGAAGGTAATTGGGGGTGGTATGGAGTCCAACAGCAGTTTGGGAGATCCACCTACATAAAAAGCAGGTGTACGCTGTTAGAATCACAATCAGATCTTCTACACTAGTGAATGATACCATCAATTAAGGTATTATTTATCTGCTGTTAGGTGTTGGTATCAGTGTAAAAGTATCTACTAGGCAGGGAGACAAGTTCCCAAGCTTTTGGGCATGTTGGAGAAACTTTAATCCAGACCCCATATTCGACTGAAGCTGGTCGGGTTTAAACTTGTATTTGTTAAACTACACCGATGATTAAACTTTGAAAAGTAACCATGGTTTAGAAATATTTGCTTGGTCTACTGATCCATAATTAGCTGTCAAGCCTGTACTGTGTGTGTGCGTGTCCAAATACATTGACCATTGCTCAATGCATTCACTAGTCATCTAGGCTAATCCTGTTCATCATATGTTGCTGATTGCGTATCCAGGCAGAGATCATTAATTTTGAGCCTTGCGTTACAGCCACTTTATGGCAATTTGATCTTGTGATAACCTGTCTCCATAATGGTGCCTCTGGGAGCAGCTGAAAAGCTGATCAAAGAATGGTACTGTTAGTTGGTGATTGCTATCTTTGGTTTTCAGAAGGTTGAACTAAGTATTGCACGTGAAGGGCTAAACGTTGGACTGTGGCGTTCAACACTAGACTTTACTTTGGCCCACAAATGCAAAGGTTAGTTCAAAGTGTTAATTCGATTGGATTCCTGGTAGGCTGAAACGAGGAGTAAACTTAAGACATTGAATGTCAAAGGGGGAATGGTTAGATTCAATGGCATTACCATTGCTGAAACCCCCACTATCAACATCCTGGGGGGTTGCCATTGACCAGAAACTGACTTGGACTAGCCATATAAATATTGTGGCTGCAAGAGCAGGTCAGAGTCCAGGGATCCTGCGGTGAGTAAGTCACCTGACTCCCCAAAGCTTGTCCACCATCTACAAGACATAAGTCAGGAGTGTGATGGAAAATTTTCCACTTGCTGGATGAGTGCAGCTCCCACAATACTCTAGAAACTTGACATCATTCAAAATAAAGCAGTCCGCTTGATTGGCACCCCATTCACAAACATTCACTCCCTCCACTGATGCACAGTAACAGCAGTGTGTGCCATCGACAAGATGCACTGCAGGAACTCACCAAGGCTCCTTCGATAGCACCTTTCAAACCCACGACTGCTACCACTCAGAAGGACAAGGGCAGCAGACACATGGGAACGTCACCACCTGCAAGTTGATCTCTAAGCCACTCGCCACCCTGACTTGGAAATATATTGCCCTTCGTTCACTGTCAAAAGTTACAGATTCTCAGAATTGTTACGGTGTCACTTTATGGCAAAAGAAGGGCAACTAGCCCATCGTGTCTGCACCGGCTCTCTGAGCATTTTAACTTAATGCCAATCTCCTGCCTTTTCCCTGTAATCCTGCACATTGTTTCTATTTGAATAATCAAGCAATGACCTCTTGAATGCCTCAATCGAACCTGCCTCCACCACACTTCCAGGCAGTGCATTCCAAACCCTAACTACTCATTATGTGAAAAAGTTTTTTCTCACCTCGCATTTGCTTCTTTTGCAAAACACTTTAAAACTGTGTCCCCGGTTCTCGATCTGTTTATGAGCAGGAACAGTTTCTCCCTATTTACTCTGTCCAGACCCCTCATGGTTTTGAAAACTTTTATCAAGTCTCCTCTTAGCCTTCTCATTTCCAAGGAAAACAGTCCCAACTTCTCCAATCTTTCCTCATAACTGAAGTGTCTCATCCCTGGAACTATTCTCGTAAATCTCTTCTGCACTCTTGCTAATGCATTCACATCCTTCCTATAGTGTGGTGTCCAGAACTGTACACAATACTCCAGCTGAGGTCTAACCAGTTTCTTCTATAAGTTCATCATAACCTCCCTGCTCTTGTACTCTATGCCCCTATTAATGAAGTCTAGAATACTGTATGCTTTAGAAAGAGCTCTCTCTACCTGTCCTGACACCTTTAATGACTTATGTATATATACATCCAGGTCTCTCTGCTCCTGCACACCCTTTAAAATAGTATCCTTTATTTTATACTGTCGCTGCATGTTCTTTGTACCAAAGTGCATCACCTCACACTTCTCTGCATTGAACTTCATCTGCCACCTATCTGCCCACTCCACCAGTGTATCAATGTCCATTTAGTGTGGCACTGTATCGAATGCCTTTTGGAAGTCCATATACACTACAACAACCACCTCGGTTAACTCTTCAAAAAAATCCTGGAACACTCTTCCTAACAGCACTGTAGGTGTACCTATACCACATGGACTACAGCAGTTCAAGAAGGCAGCTCACCACCACCTTCTCAAGGGCAACTAGGGATGGGCAGCAAATGCTGGTCTGGTCCACGACACCCACATTCTGTGAAAGAATAAATAAAAAGAAAATTTGACGTTATCGACCAAGGAGATCAGCCAATGTAATTGAAACAGATTATAACCCTTTTGACAAGTTTGGCCTGTTCTAAGTTGTTGTGAAGGTATTCCCTGAAAGAAGCATTTGAGAATTGATTTTTTTTTTCTCTCTCTCGCCTGCAGCCCGGCAGCTCTGCACAGCCTCCTGAATGTAAGGCAAGGCACTGAGTACTTTTTGTCCCCTGGCTGAAACAATAGGACATCCTGTTGTCTGACATTCCAGCACAACACTGGCTATTGCCTTTCACAGTGAGCCGCTGGGGAGGCCTCTGTCCATAGGTTCTTTGAGTGGTATCACTGTAACTAGTGTCCATGTCTGTGCATGAGCCAACAGGCGACATGAAGTGCATTCCTAACTCAGCTGGGACAGGGCAGTGCAGAAAATCAATGAAGATCTTTGGAGCCTGATAACGTGAGGCCTGGTGGCAGTGATGTCAAGGCAGGGGAGGTATTACTTGCTGATAATCTGCAAGCCTGTACGGGGAAGTTCGTCCTAGCCAAGAATAATGTGAGCTATGTTGACCTTAGTTTGCATTGTTGGCACAGAAAGCTGCTTAGAACAAGGGTAATCTGATACTCGTAACGAACACCATGCAGTAAAATCAGCAATGCACATCAAACAATTGGATCTGCCTCCTGGCCGTAAGTTGCAACTGCTCCTGGCAGGAGCTTAAAAGCGCCGCGCCGAAGATTTTTTTCGGAATCTGACCATGCGCATCCCAGTAATTGTGGGGCGCTTTGAGAGCGGCTGGAGTGGTTTCACGCGTGCTGCAGTCCATTGCGTGCGCAGGATGCTCCCAGTCACGCTGCTAATCAGGGGGCTCTGGTGGAAACTGGAATGAGCCAGGGTGCAGGATCTGTAGCCCATGAAGGAGTGTAGATTGGAATAAGCAGATGTCCAGTGAGCTGCCTTTTGTTAAGTTTCTGCCTGTTCCCCTGACTGAATCATTAAAGTTCAGTGATGTGTTAAATTGTGGCCAAGAAACAGAAAATACTGCAAATACATGAGCCAGAACACACCGGTGGAGCTAGGTTTCACTGAGCTCAGGTGTGAACTCTGTTTCTTGCTCCACAGCTGCTGCCGGACCTCCTGAATATTTCCCGCATGTTCTGCTTTTCTCTCAGATTTTCAGTATTTTGCTTTTGCATTTAATTATAGTCTTTTTCTTTGAGTGGATGGAGAGTAATTCATGATTTTTTTTTTTGTTGGGGTTTTCCTATTCTGAGAGTAGAGCACTTATGGTGTCTTGTATCTGTTTCAGTGAATCCCAGATCAAGTATAATATAACCATGTGTCCAGCAAAGCTCCCCCTTTAACTTCTGGCTTCAGCAAAAAATCCCTCTGTGGCACATTCCCAGTCTCCTCTTGGCCTCTGTGTGCACTCAAAATTGCAGAATTGTTACAGCACAGAAAGAGGCCGCTCAGCCCGTCGTGCCTGCGCTGGCTGTCCCGAATGAGCAATTCGCCTTGTGCTGCTCTCCCATCTTCTCCCCACAACCCTGAGCATTCTTCCCTTTCTGATGATTTGATCCCCTATTGAATGCCTCAAATTTGTGCAGATTGTTGGTATTGAGAGCTTATAGGCAGAGGAAGTATTACTTGCTGATACTTGCAGCCTGTATGGGGAGTTGGATCAGTAAACCTATTTATGTTGTGTAATTCACCCAAAGGGAGAATAATTGAAACTCTGTCTGGTCAAACTTCTCCACTCAAGTTTTCCCAGAAATCAACTGGTTTTCAGGATGTGTTCCACCACAACCTGTAACCTCATGGCCCAGCATATGTCTTACTCTACCATTGCTGTCAAACGAGGAGATTGATCCTGGTTTAATGAGGGGTGTAGGAGAGGATGCCAGGAGCAGTGCCAGGCATACCTAAAAATGAGGTGACCTCCTAAAAGAGTCATAGGTATGAATGCCACTGTTATCTTTTAATTGCCTGGGAAGTATGAAGATCTCAGACTCAGACAGTTCAAACTTAATGGTTCTGCAGCATTTGCTCTGCAATCAGACTGCAAAAGTATCATTCAAAATGTCTTGGGACCATGTGATGGTGAAGCAACATCACAGCACTACAGGCATGCTAAACAATGGAAGCAGCAGGCTATAGACAGAGCTAAGCGATTCTGCAGACAACAGATCAGGTCAAAGCTCTGCAATCCTGTCGCGTCCAGCCATGAGTGGTGGTGAACAATTAAACAACCAACTGGAGGGGACGGCTCCACAAATATGTCCCGTCTCAGTGAGGGTGGAGCACAGCATTCTTGCAAAAGTCAAGGCTGAAGAGTTTGCAACCACCTTCAGTTAGAAGTTCCTGGTGAATGATCCCCCTTAGCCTCCTGAGGTCCCCAGCATCACAGATGCCAGTTTTCAAACAATTTGATTCATTCCATGTGATATCAAGAAACAGCTGGAGGCACTGGGTACTGCAAAACCTATGGGCCCCAGTTGTAGTACTGAAGACTTGTGCTCCAGAGAAGGTGGGAGAGTGGCACTTGGTGAATTGCTTGGTCAGGAGAGCCAGTGCAGGGTTGACAGGCTGATGGCCTCCTTCTGTGCTGTAACAATTCTCTGATTTTGAGAGCCCTCAGGCATGAGCATAGTGGGAATGTGCCACTGAAGGAGAGATTGTTTACAGAGGATGCAGCCATGTCCCCTTGCTCCCAGTGGGTTAAAGGAGGAAATTTGCTGGACACAGCTGCACTCCTAGCAGAGCTGTCCTAGTACAGCTACAATACTGGCATCTACCTGGCAATATGGGAAATTGCCTGGGTATGTTCTGTCCACAAAAAGCAAGACAAATCCAAGCTGACCAATTACCGGCCATCAGGCTACTCTCAAAGGGTTATGAAACAAAGGGTGGTTGATAAGTACTAAAAACAGGCACTCACTCCACAGTAAACTGCTCAGCAGTGCTCCGTTTTGGTTCTGCCAGCACCCCTCAATTGCTGACCTCATTCCAGCCTTGGCCCAAACCTGGAAAGAAGAGCTGAATTCCAGACACGATGTGACATCAAGGCAGCATTTGACTGATTGTGGCATCAAGGAGCCCTAGCAAAACTGAAGTTACTGGGGATCTTTGGGGGAGGGGGAAAACGCTACTGGCTGGAATCGTATCTAGCACAAAAGGAAGATGGTTGTGGCTGTTGGAGGTCAATCATCTCAGCTCCAGGACATCAGTCCAGGAGTTCCTCAGGGTTGTGTCCTAGGCCCAACCATCTTCAGCTGCTTCCTCAATGACCTTCCTTCCATCATAAGGTCAGAAGTGGGGTTGGTTTGCTGGTGAATGAACAGTGTTCAGCACCATTCACGACACCTCAGACTCCTCTGTGCCCACATGCAGCAAAACCTGGATAACATTCAAGCTCAAGCTGGTAAGTATCAACTAACATTAATGCTACCTGGTGCCGGGCTATAACCATTTCCAACAAGAGAGAATCTAACCATCTCCCTTTGATATTCAATTGCATTACCAGCACTGAATCCCCCACTATCAACATCCTGGGGTTACCATTGACCAGCACTGAACTGTAACAGCCATGTCAATACTGTGGCTACAAGAGCAGGTCAGAATCCTGCAGCGAGTAACTCACCACCTGACTCCCCAAAGCCTGTCCACCATCTATAAGGCACAAGTCAGGAGTGTGATGGAATACTCTCCACTTGTGTGGATGAGTGCAACTCCCACAATACTCAAGAAGCTTGACACCATCCAGGACAAAGCCTGCTTGTTTGGCACCCTATCCATCACCTTCAACATTCAAACCCTCTACCACCTGCAAGGTCTACTGCAGAAAGTCACTAAACCTTCAACTGCATTTCTCAAACCCATGACCTCTCTCAGTAAGGGCAGCAGACGCATGGGAACACCACCATCTGCAAGTTCCCCTCCAAGCCACTCATGTCCTGACTTGGAAATGTTTCACCGTTCCTTCACTGTTGCTGGGTCAAAATTCTGGAACTCCCTCCCGAACAGCACTGTGGGTGTACCTACACCACATGGACTGCAGCGGTTCAAGGCGGTGGCTCACCACCACCTTCAAGGACCACTAAGGATGGGCAATAAATGCTGGCCTTGCCAGTGACACCCACACCCTGGGAGAATTAAAAAATATTGTGCTTTCTGTATTGCACAGTGGAACAAGCTTAACGTGCAGCAAGGAACACTTTTTATATGTGAGGAATACCTTTTAAGAGCAAGTTTTTTTTTGGATCACTGCCTTTTATAATGCAATTATCTTTATCACGCAGAGCAGTGAATTATGCATGGTGGCTCCATTGAAATTGATTCCTTCTGGACTCGATCCAGTTTAGCTTCTGAGACTTGTCTCGCTAGACATTCTGTGGAGTTAAAGCCTTGGCTGCCCGTGGGGCAGAAACAGTCTGGGTCAGTGAGTGCAGCAGCTGCACGAGCTGTTTTCTGTAAATTGAACTTTGACCTCATTTTCTCCATTTTCGATCGCATTGATCAGCGAACTGAGAGTGGGTAACTTGAACTATTGTAGCAGGGGCATCTCTTACAGTATCTGGCTACTGGCACACCCATCTATTGTTAGTCCAAGAGTATGAGGTGTTGCACCACTAAGAGGGCACATTCAAACTCATCAATTCTTCACTGGTTGCAGAATGTCATGTTTATCTGTAACCTGCCAGTAATCAGCACGATGTGTACAGTATGTACAAATCAAGTCAGCTGGTCTATCTGTTTAAGTAAATCATTATATGTAACTAGGATCAAGAAGGAGAGGGTGCAGCTTTAAAATAATTGGCAAAAGAAGCAAGAGCGATATGAGGAAAGACTCTTTCACGCAGCGAGTGGCTACGGTCTGGAATGCACTGCCTGAGAGTGTGGTAGAGGCAGGTTCGATCAAAGCATTCAAAAGGGAATTAGATTGTTATCTGAGAAGGAAGAAAGTGCAGGGTTACAGGGAGAAGGCAGGAGAATGGCACGAGACAAATTGCTCATTCGGAGAGCTGGTGCAGACACGATAGGCTGAATGGCCTCCTGCACTGTAATAATTCTGTGACAAAAACAGAATTACCTGGAAAACTCAGGTCTGGCAGCATCGGCGGAGAAGAAAAGAGTTGACGTTTCGAGTCCTCATGACCCTTCGACAGAACTTGAGTTCGAGTCCAAGAAAGAGTTGAAATATAAGCTGGTTTAAGGTGTGCGTGCGTGCGGTGGGGGGGGCAGAGAGAGAAGCGGAGGGGGTTGGTGTGGTTGTAGGGACAAACAAGCAGTGATAGAAGCAGATCATCAAAAGAACACATAGGTGTTAAAGTTGGTGATATCATCTAAACGAATGTGCTAATTAAGAATGGATGGTAGGGCACTCAAGGTATAGCTCTAGTGGGGGTTGGGAGAGCATAAAAGATTTTAAAATATTTAAAAATAATGGAAATAGGTGGGAAAAGAAAAATCTATATAATTTATTGGAAAAAAAAAAGGAAGGGGAAAACAGAAAGGGGGTGGGGATGGGGGAGGGAGCTCACGACCTAAAGTTGTTGAACTCAATATTCAGTCCAGAAGGCTGTAAAGTCCCTAGTCGGAAGATGAGGTGTTGTTCCTCCAGTTTGCGTTGGGCTTCACTGGAACAATGCAGCAAGCCAAGGACAGACATGTGGGTAAGAGAGCAGGGTGGAGTGTTAAAATGGCAAGCGACAGGGAGGTTTGGGTCATTCTTGCAGACAGACCGCAGGTGTTCTGCAAAGCAGTCGCCCAGTTTACGTTTGGCCTCTCCAGTGTAGAGGAGACCACATTGGGAGCAACGAATGCAGTAGACTAAGTTGGGGGAAATGCAAGTGAAATGCTGCTTCACTTGAAAGGAGTGTTTGGGCCCTTGGACGGTGAGGAGAGAGGAAGTGAAGGGGCAGGTGTTGCATCTTTTGCGTGGGCATGGGGTGGTGCCGTAGGAGGGGGTTGAGGAGTAGGGGGTGATGGAGGAGTGGACCAGGGTGTCCCGGAGGGAGCGATCCCTATGGAATGCCGATAGGGGGGGTGAAGGGAAGATGTGTTTGGTGGTGGCATCATGCTGGAGTTGGCGGAGGATGATCCTTTGAATGCGGAGGCTGGTGGGGTGATAAGTGAGGACAAGGGAGACCCTATCATGTTTCTGGGAGGGAGGAGAAGGCGTGAGGGCGGATGCGTGGGAGATGGGCCGGACACGGTTGAGAGCCCTTTCAACCACAGTGGGTGGAAAACCTCGGTTAAGGAAGAAGGAGGACATGTCAGAGGAACTGCTTTTGAAGGTAGCATCATCAGAACAGATGCGACGGAGGCAAAGGAACTGAAAGAATGGGATGGAGTCCTTACAGGAAGCGGGGTGTGAGGAGCTGTAGTCGAGGTAGCTGTGGGAGTCGGTAGGCTTGTAATGGATATTGGTGGACAGTCTATCACCAGAGATTGAGACAGAGAGGTCAAGGAAGGGAAGTGTCAGAGATGGACCACGTGAAAATGATAAAGGGGTGGAGATTGGAAGCAAAATTAATAAATTTTTCCAAGTCCCGACGAGAGCATGAAGCGGCACCGAAGTAATCATCGATGTACCGGAGAAAGCGTTGTGGAAGGGGGCCGGAGTAGGACTGGAACAAGGAATGTTCCACGTACCCCATAAAGAGACAGGCATAGCTGGGGCCCATGCGGGTACCCATAGCCACACCTTTTATTTGGAGGAAGTGAGAGGAGTTGAAGGAGAAATTGTTCAGCGTGAGAACAAGTTCAGCCAGACGGAGGAGAGTAGTGGTGGATGGGGATTGTTCGGGCCTCTGTTCGAGGAAGAAGCTAAGGGCCCTCAGACCATCCTGGTGGGGGATGGAGGTGTAGAGGGATTGGACGTCCATGGTGAAGAGGAAGCGGTTGGGGCCAGGGAACTGGAAATTGTTGATGTGACGTAAGGTGTCAGAGGAATCATGGATGTAGGTGGGAAGGGACTGGACAAGGGGAGAGAGAAGGGAGTCAAGATAACGAGAAATGAGTTCTGTGGGGCAGGAGCAAGCTGAGACGATCGGTCTACCGGGGCAGTTTTGTTTGTGGATTTTGGGTAGGAGATAGAAGCGGGCCGTCAGAGGTTGGGCGACTATCAGGTTGGAAGCTGTGGGAGGAAGATCCCCAGAGGAGATGATTCTGTGAACCTGTTGTGGCTGAGCTGACTGCTGTGACTTACTGAAGAGGATAATCAGTCCTTAAAAAGCATCACCATTGTAGGTCGTGCCCACGATATCTGTGATGTGATATGGACTGATGCACCCTGTGCTGTGTATCGAGGAGGATAGACCAGGAGTGCTCACTGGCATTCTTGCACACTTTCAAACATTTGACTGAGGATCATTCACACGCGCGTATTTCTGATATAAACACACAGATGTAACTTTCAGAAGTGCCTTTAAATTTCATGGCGTCGATAACTCGGTGCAATAGCTTTTTTGTCATGATGCCATCAAAATTTAAACTGTTGACGTTGGATTTGCATCTTGCTTATTTTGCTACCTTAGAAAACTGCACAAGTTCCTTTTTTTTAAAAAAAAAAAGAATGTGGGTGACAGTCCAGCAACGTGACTTCCCTCGCGTGATCTGACCACACTTTTTTCATTTTTTCTAAAGTGAGTTAACACTTACAAACTGAAAGCTTCCTGTGACCAGGAGTTCCACTGGGATAACAGCTTTTTGATTTGCAACATTCACTCAAGGTATTCACGGATTTTTTAACAGTGTTAATTTGAATCCCACGTCAACTTGTGAATTGGCTTCCGTTTCCATATATGCTCACAATGTGAATGTTGGAGCTTTGAGTTCTGAGAAACCATTAAACAAGAACATTATCACCTGTTCCACAAGATGAGCTTCACTGGCTAGGCCAGCATTTGTTGCCCCTTGAGAAGGTGGGTGGAGAGTTGCCTTCTTGAACCGCTGCAGTCGATGTGGTGTTAGGGAGGGAGTTCCAGGATTTTGACAGCATGACGTTGAAGAAACATATGTAGCATATGGCACAGTGTCTGACAGCACTGCATTAAGACCTAGTGTCTTCATAAAGTGCTGTGGCTACAAGAGCTGGTCAGAGGCTGGGAATTCTGCAGCAAGTAACTCACCTCTTGACTCCCCAAAGCCTGTCTACCATCCGCAAGTCAAGAGTGTGATGGAATATTCAGCTCCCACAACACACAAGAAGATCGACAGCATCCAGGACAAAGCAGCCCACTTGATTGGCACTCCCTCCACCAGAGATGCACAGTAGCAGCAGTGTGCACCATCTACAAGATGCACTGCAGCAACTCACCAAGGCTCCTTCAACAGCACCTTCCAAGCCCATGCCCTCTACCACCTAGAAGGACAAGGGCAGCAGATGGGAACACCACCACCTGCATATTCCCCTCCAAACTACTCATCATTCTGACTTGGAAATATATCGCCGTTCCTTCACTGTCACTGGGTCAAAATCCTGGAACTCCCTTCCTCACAGCACCGTGGGTGTACCGACACCACATGGTCTGCAGTGGTTCAAGAAGGTAGCTCACCACCACCTTCCCAAGGGCAATTAGGGATGGGCAATAAATGTTGGCCCAGCCAGCAACGCCCACATCCTGTGAAAGAATTACAAAAAAGATTGCTTTTTCAGCCGGTTCCTCCTCTTACTTTTTGGTAGCGGGTGGGTCAGTTCCTGACTCATTTGAAAGGTGGAATATCTCATCGACCTGCCTTTGATCTCTGTTGTCATGGGGTGAATCTGATTGCTCTGGAGCAACCCCAAGTACAGTTAAAGTTTTTCTCACTTGCAGGCTTCCGCCAGAATAATAAGTGCTGCCCTATGTTTCGTTCATTGGCTGTGTGACAGGCCAAGATATTAACTTGCGCAAGGCCCAACAAACTAATATAAAAAGCACCGTGACTACAATTTTGATATTGATTGCTGTGTAGTGTGGCAGTCAAACAGCCATGTGTACTTGTGTTCCCCTACAAACACTATGCTAAGGCAAGGCCCTGTGTTGGGGAGGGAGGCGTCAGTTGAACTTACCCAGTCGGCTGATTTGTAACCCAAATTGCAGTTGGTTGGCAAGTTCTGAGAGCTTCTTCCAGCATTGGCTGTCACTGAGCGATTTGGAATACCCACTTGCTGCACTCGTTTAGCAAGGTAAGGACGAACATTTGTGTGGCTGCAGTCCAGCAAGCTGTTTCTGCTGAAGGGGAAACCGCACCTATTGGCTCACTAGACTAATGGTCTCGACTGTAAATGGTTCATTGTTGTAGAGTCTGTGTCGTCATAATTGTTACTAAGCGAAACTGCGTCAACAGTTTGGGGAACGTTCTATAGGCTTTATTATTAACCAAGTTTATAGTGTTTTTGGTCCCTCCCCACCACACCTCTCCACTCTGCTGACTCATACAGCTGCCTACTGTACTTTGCCCGAGTTCTTGATGACAGGTTTGAATGTGGACACTGGCCAGCGAGCTGAACTTGATCCATCCTCGGTTAATACCCACACGCGCTCATTGCGGCGGGAGTACGGAGCAGCGATCAGGAGAATAGCCCTAACCATTTCCTGTTTCCTCCCCCGACGAATTGAAGTGCAGCATCTACTGTGCCAAACTGTGTCCTCGCTCCGCTACCTTGTGACCTTCCTGCCTTGTGTGGCACCAAACCTTTAACCGAGTCTTCATGTCCAGCCTTCTGATTTGTCCCCAACTCCTTTCCATCATGCCGTCCGCTAAAAGCTGCATCCATTATCTGTCCCCTAGCAGTTACAGTTTGAAGAGACTGACTTTCCGTGAAAAGATGGTGCGAATATTTGGTGCTAGCAGGTTACTGTTTATCTTTTAAAGTTTTTAAAGTGCTGTGGTTTTTTTTTTTTTGCTGCATGTTAATTTTCCTCTTTCGTTTTTGATTTCCAGCGACGCTGTGGTGAGCTCAGGAGGTGAAAAATGCATCGTTTAAGGACTTGTGCTGCTAAGTTGAGGCCATTGACTGCCTCGCAGACTGTTAAAAAATTATCACACAGTGGGCCAGCAGTGTCTAGGACGTTTCAACAAGGCCGTTTCTATACTGCGCCAGTAGCTGCTGAGCCCTTTCTGAGTGGGACTAGTTCGAACTATGTTGAGGAAATGTACTTTGCTTGGCTTGAAAACCCACAGAGTGTTCATAAGGTAAGCCCCGGTGGAGGAGATTTGTGTCCTGCTACCTTTGCTCATTGGCTATCTTCAAGAAAGCTTTTTCCATGGCCAGGTAAGTGTAGGAAGGTTTGCCGCAGCTCTGGAGACACGGACAACGTCAGCCAAAGGACTGCAGCACTCTGGATTGAAGACACTGCTGTGTTACAGTGACTACGGTGCTGGTGGGATGCAACTTGTTCAAGATGATTCTAAATGACTGTACAACTCTGGGTAAACGATGAAGCTGCCATTGATCTGCCATCATTGTTCTGGATGCTCACTTTTTTAACCAAGATCAGGGTGAAGCAAAGTGTGGTACCATACATATTAACTATCAGGAATACCTGCCTTATTAAAAGATGGCTCCAGAAATCAGATTTCGATTCGCATGCTCTATATTTTGCTGACTAATTGCTGACGTTTATTACACTTGCTGATCGCCCCCGCCAGAAGAAAAGATGGCTGTGGGGAGGGGAGTTAAAAATCTTTCATTTTGGTGAAAAGAGGGTCATGTTGCTGAAGCTGTTCATTTTGCACATCAGGCCAAATGCAAGAATGCCAAATTTCAAAGGGAGCAACAATTTATACTACAGGAGAAAAGGGTGTGATTGGTTGGCAAGTTGACTCTGGCCGAAACATTGCCATGTCTTTCACAACTGTCTTCTCCGTGACAATGCTATGGTGAAAGACATGGCAATGCTTCGGCCAATCAGAGTACAAATTGTTGCTCCCTTTGAAATTTGGCATTCATGCGTTTGTCCTAATGAGTGTAAATTGGAAAATCGTCAACCTCATGTCTCTTTTCAGCAATGTCCAAGTTCTGTACTACCAAGTGACTGTTTAAAGATCTTTACTAGAGTGCCTGGGTGAAAGAGGGCATGAAAAATATTGGTAAGTAAAATCAAGGAAAACCCAAAGAGGTTTTTAAAAATACGTACAGAGCAAGCGATTAATTGAGGAAAGAGGAAGAGCCGATTAGAGACCGAAAAGGTAGCCCCTCTGCGTGGAGGCAGAAGGTGTGGGCACTTTTTTTTTTTATAAGTACTTTGCGTTGTTATCAAAGAGGGGGACGATGCAGATATGCAGTTGAGGAAGAGTGTAAAATATTGGCTGGGATGAACATAATGAAAAACAGTAAATTTACAGCACAGAAGGAGGTCATTCAGCCCATCTTGACTATGCAGCCAAAAGAGAGATCCCAGCATAATTCTGTTTTCCAACTCTTGGCCTGTAGGTAATGGCACTTCAAGTGCATATCCAAGTATTTTAAAAATGCAATTAAGGTTTCTACCTCTACCAACCTAAAGATAGATAGAGCTCCAGAATGCCCTCCCCTCTCCAATCCTCTGGGTGACAAAGTTCTCCAACTCTCCTCTGATCCTCCTACTTATTACTTTCGATCTCTGACCCCTGGTTATAGACTCCTCTGCTAAGGGAAATACATCCCTCTTTATCCATTGTATATCGGCCTCTCATAAAATGCCATACAGCTCAATGAAACCCCACCTCAGCCTCCTCTATTCCAAGCAACCCCAGCCTGTCCAATCTTTCCTCCATAGCTTAAACTTTCCATACTTGGCAGTATTGGCATAAGCCTGCCTGTACCGTCACGAAAGGACGCAAGAGACAGGAGCAGGAGTAGGCCAGTCGGCCCCTCGAGCAGGCTCTGCCATTCAATAAAATCATGGCTGATCTGACCACGGTGGTTTCAACTCCTCTTTCCTGCCTGCCCAGCCGTAACCCTTCACTCCCTGAAAGTCCAAAATCTGTCTAACTCAGCCTTGAGTAGATTCAATGACCCAGCCGCCGCTGCTCTCTGGGGAAGAAAATTCCACATCATCTCCATCTTAGATGGGAACCCCCCCCACACCCCCCAATATGTTGACACTGTGCACCCTAGTTCTAGATTCCCCCACGAGCGGAAACATCCTCTCCGCATCTACCCTGTCAAGTCCCCACAGAATCTTTTATGTTTCAGTAAGATCGCCTCTCATTCTCCTAAACTCCAATGAGTACAGGCCCAGCCTGCTTAACCTTTCCCCATTAAACGACCCTTTCATCCCAGGAATCAGCTGAATGAACCTTGCCTGAATTGCCTCAAATGAAAGGACATCCCTCCTTAAGTAAGGTGACCAAAACAGTAGCTGCAGTGTAACTTGTGTTTTATACAGTTCCAGCATTATCCCTTTGCCCTTATACTCCAGGCCTCAGCTCATAAAGGGAGCTGGAAATTTGGCTGCTTAACCACTTTCTCTCCCTGTTCTGCTGCCTTCAGGGATCTGTGGACATGCACTCCAAGGCCCCTCTGTTCCTCCACACTTCTCCGCATGCTACCATTTATTTTGTGTTCCCTTGTCTTGTTTGTAAAATTTCAATGTTTAAGCTCCCCAGAAGTCGGCAGGTGATGCCTTGCCCCAGTCCTGCATGGATTTCAGCTGCTGTTCGCTAATCGGGTTCGTGAAGACTGGAATAGGAAGGGTTCCCAATGCAAAACGACACTGCAGCTGGATGAATGCACAGTCCACAGTCAAAGATTCCTCTTTCCGCAGAAAGCTGATGAGCAATCTGGCAGGTTTCCTGGTACTTTCCAGGTGCTGGGAGTGAATACTTAAAATAGTTTGTGTGGTCATGGAGTGACCGAGAGGGGCGGATAAGAGTTTAAGTATATTACAAGAGGCTGGCGGTTGGGGGAGGGGGGGCGGGGGGTGTCAGTTGCAATTGGAGATGGTAGATTGAACAGAGAATATTTAATGCTGCCAAGGAACTCCGCAAACCTTTTGCACACTTATTGTTTTTTATTTATCTTCAGTTTTATTGGAAATGGGATAGCATGATCAGATAAATTTTGCTTCCGCTGATTGCTCTTACAATATATAACAATTTGAGGGTAGGAGGAATCCACTTAGGAAGAACTGGGCCAAGTACCAGTTTGCCTCAGACTCCAGAAATGACCTGGATTGAAGCCCTGCTCTGGGACTTGAGCATATCATCTAGGCTGACACTTTAGTGTCACGCTGCTAAATGATCGATTACCTGATTACTCATGGTGGGATCCATGTCCTGTGCAAATTGGCTGCTGCACTGGCCGACATGACATAATGGAGTTCCCAGATCACAGCTCGCTGTGTAAATTTGTTCCCCTCTTACTGCCTCTATTTCTGCCAGTTAACTCAAATATGTCTTCTGGTTATCAACCAATCCGCCACTAAAAACCATTTCTCCTTATTTACTCTGTCAGAGCTGTTCATCATTTTGAATGCCACTACATCATTTCCCTGGAGTTTCTCCAGTCTTTCCAAGTAACTGAAGTCTTTCATTCCTGGCACCATTCTTATAAAACACTCTCTCTAAAAAGCTTTGACACCCCTTCCTAAAAGGATTGGCCACAATACTCCAACTGAGACCTAACTGGTGTTTGGTAAAGGTTCAGCAAAACTTCCCTGCTTTTGTACTCAATGCCTCTATTTATAAAGCCAAGGGTCCCATATGCCTTTTTTCATAGCTTGCACAGCCATCTTATTGACTTGCGTATCTATGTCCTCGGAGCTCTCTGTCCCTGCATTCCCTTCAAAGTTGTACCATTTTGCCTCTCATCTTGTCAAGGTCAAAATTTGGAACTTCGTCCCTATCAGCACTGTGGGTGTACCTACCCCGCATGGACTGCAGTGGATCAAGAAGGCAGCTCACCACCTTCTCAAGGGCAATCGGGAATAGGCAATAAATGCTGGTCTAGCCAGCAATGCCCACATCCCATGAATGAATAATAAACCAGATGAATCACTTCACACTGCCCTGCATTAAATTTCATCTTTCATGGTCTGCCTTTTTCACCAGTCTGCCCATTTCCCAGAGGAACCTTGTTGTTATGCTCTTTACTGTTATTACATTAGATTTTTGTGACGATATCTGAGGAATGGTCCCAACATTGACCCCACTGCACACTTTCCTCCTGTCTGGGGGAAAAAAACACCCTTTTACCACTGCTGCCCTTTTCTACCCCTTCACCAGATTTGTGTACACACTACCACTGCCTCTCTAATCCCAGGGGTTGCAGTCTTGCTAAGAAACTTAATACATAAATTATGAAATGCACTTTGACAGTCCTTGTACACAACATCAACCCTCAACCGCCCTGGCCAATAAACTCAATCAGATTGGCAAAGTACTGTTTTCCTTTCACAGATCCTTGCTGACTTTCATTTGTTGATGCATGTTTCCTCCGTGTGCCAAGTAACTTTGTCCCACATTAATGTCCCCATTATGGCTGTGAAACTGACTGGCCTGTAGTTGCTGTGCTTTGAGTGGGGGGAGGATGGGTGAGCAACGTTTGTGATCCTTCAGACCTCTGGCACCGCTCTGATATCTGAGGAGGATTGGAAGGTTGTGCCCAAAGGCTCCACAATTTTCACCGTTACTTCCCTCAGTGACCCAAGATTCATCCCACCCAGACCAGGTGACTTATCTACTTTCAACACTGCCAACCTTCTGAGTCTCGATTTTTATTCTATCCAATATCGTTACTGCTGCCTCCTTTATACTATGATGTTGGCAGCAGCACCTTTGGAAAAAAAAGCAGATGCAAAAATCTTATCTGGTAGCTCATGCCCCAAAAGGCCTCCTTTTTGGTCCCTAGACTTTTGGGTTCTTTTTGTCTGTTACTGCGACCATGGTGAACTCACGTCCTCCACTTGTTCAGTAGCATAACCGCTACGCTACTTTATCCATATATAACTATAAGCTCCATGCCAGTTTGTTCCCTCAGGGAGGCACTTGCTCTGCCTTGAGAATTCTAAAATTATTCATAAATCACCACTATCTGATCAGAAAAAGGGTACAGCATGAATGTTCCTATTGCTAAGCCACACCCAAATAAATCAACACCTGATAATTGCCCCTTCAAAGAGATGGGGTAGCTTGCTTGTTCATGGTTTGTATACTATGGAATGGGATTAGGACATAACACCAATATACTGGAAATTAGGGAAAAATAGAAATTCCTGGATTAGCAGAGATTCACTGATTAGTGAAATACAAGTGCAAACTTGATGCTGGGGCTGTTGGCAAAGTATTGCATAAGATGTATTGCACAGAAACAGGCCATTCGGCCCAACCAGTCCATTCGCGCCTTCTTCCACCTTTCCTCATCTAAACCTACCATTGCAGTTCTCTATTCCCTTCTCCCTCATGCTTGTCTAGCTTCCCCTTAAATACATCTGTACTGTTCATTCCCTGTGGTAGTGAGTTCCACGTTCTCACCACTCTCTGGGTGGAGAAGTTCCTCCTGAATCTCCTCCTAACTGTCTAACATTGGCGTCCAGCTGTTTTCTTTGTAACAGAAGAGATTGCGATGTGGTTTGCTCATGGCCAGGGAGGTGTAGGTGGAAATGGAATGTCTCTACTATTTGGTCTAGAAGCATGGGATGATGTTACAAGATTAAAAGCAAGAATATTTGGACAGAGTGAGGCTGTGGGATGTGCTATTGGGGCTGGTGATTAGTAACATACCAACATTTAAGAACATGTTGGTTGAGGGTTTGGAGGAAAGTCTGGTCACAACATTATAGGAAGGATGTGATTGCACTAGAGAGGGTGCAGAGGAGATTCACCAGGATGCTGCCTGGGCTGGAGGGTCTGGTCTATAAGGAAAGATTGGATAGGTTGGGGTTGTTTTCCTTTGGAGCATCGAAGTTTGAGAGGGAACTTAATGGAGGTGTATAAGATTGAGGGGCACAGATAGGGTGGATAGAAAGGCACTTTTTCCATTAGATTTAGGGGGGATGTGAGGAAAAACTTTTTTTACCCAGAAGTAACTTTAGTGTCACGCTGCTAAATGATCGATTACCTGATTACTCATGGTGGGATCCATGTCCTGTGCAAATTGGCTGCTGCACTGGCCGACATGACATAATGGAGTCCCCAGATCACAGCTCGCTGTGTAAATTTGTTCCCCTCTTACCTCCTATTTCTGCCAGTTAACTTAAATGTGTCTTCTGGTTATCAACCAATCCGCCACTAAAAACCATTTCTCCTTATTTACTCTGTCAGAGCTGTTTATCATTTTGAATGCCACTACATCATTTCCCTGGAGTTTCTCCAGTCCTTCCAAGTAACTGAAGTCTTTCATTCCTGGCACCATTCTTATAAACCACTCTCTCTAAAAAGCTTTGACACCCCTTCCTAAAAGGATTGGCCACAGTACTCCAACTGAGACCTAACTGGTGTTTGGTAAAGGTTCAGCAAAACTTCCCTGCTTTTGTACTCAATGCTGGTATTTAAAAAGGGTCGTAGAGATAAGCCAGGGAACTATAGGCCAGTGAGTCCCACGTCAGTGGTAGGGAAACTTGGAGAAATTTCTGAAGGAGAGAATCTATCTCCAATTGGAGAGGCAAGCTTTGATCAGGGATAGTCAGCATGGCTTTGTCAGAGGGAGGTCATGCCTAACAAATGTGATTGAATTTTTTGAGGAGGTGACCAGGTGTGTAGATGAGGGTAGCGTAGTTGATGTAATTTATATGGATTTCAGCAAAGCCTTTGACAAGGTCCCACATGGGAGACTTGTATCCCATGTGCCTTTTCCTTCTTTACAGGGTAATTTGATAAGGTGGATTCAAAATTGGTTTAGTTGTAGGAGGCAGAGGGTGATAACAGAAGGATGCTTTAGTGATTGGAAGCCAGTATCCAGTGGCGTACCACAGGGATCTGTGCTGGGTCTCCTATTATTTGTCATTTTTATAAACGCCATAGACATCTATGTGGGGGTAGAATTAGTAAGTTTGCGGATGACACAAAGATTGGCCAGGTGGTTCAATGTGAGGTTGAGTGTCTTGGGCTACAGGAAGATATAGACGGGATGGTCAAATGGGCAGATAAGTGGCAGATGGAATTTAACCCTGAAAAGTGTGAGGTGATACATTTTGGAAGGAGTAATTTGACAAGGAAGTATTCAATGAACGGCATGGCACTAGGAAGTTCTGAAGAACAAAAGGACCTTGGCGTGTGTGTCCATGGATCTCTGAAGGCAGAGGGGCATGTTAGTGGGGTGGTGAAAAAGGCATATGAGACAATTGCCTTTATCAATCGAGGCATAGATTACAAAAGTAGGGAGGTCATGTTGGAGTTGTATAGAACCTTGGTGAGGCCACAGCTGGAGTACTGCGTGCAGTTCTGGTCGCCACATTATAGGAAGGCTGTGATTGCACTGGAGGGGGTGCAGAGGAGATTCACCAGGATGTTGCCTGAGATGAAAGTTAAGTTAAGTTATGAAGAGAGGTTGGATAGAGGTTGCTTTCGTTGGAGTAGAGAAGACTGAGGGGCGACCTGATCGAGGTGTACAAGATTATGAGGGGCATGGACAGGGTGGATAGGGAGCAGCTGTTCCCCTTAGTTGAAGGGTCAGTCACAAGGGGGCATAAGTTCAAGGTGAGGGGCAGGACGTTTAGGGGGATGTGAGGAAAAACTTTTTTTACCCAGAGGGTGGTGACGGTCTGGAATGTGCTGCCTGGGAGGGTGGTGGAGGCGGGTTGCCTCACATCCTTTAAAAAGTACCTGGATGAGCACTTGGAACATCATAACATTCAAGGCTATGGGCCAAGTGCTGGTAAATGGGATTAGGTCAGGTGTTTCTCACGTGTTGGTGCAGACTCGATGGGTCAAAGGGCCTCTTCTGTACTGTAATTCTCTGATTAGAGGGGAAATAACCAGGGTGCGTAGCCTTCTACCTCTTAGCTTAAATCTAAGAGGGGAGTTGAGAAGCTTTTTCACCCAGAGGGTGGTGGGAGTCTGGAACTCACTGCCTGAAAGGGTGGTTGAGCCAGAAACTCTCAACATTTAAGAAATATTTAGATATTCACTTGCATTGCGATAGCCTCCGGGGCTATGGGCCAAGCGCTGGAAAATGGGATTAGTGTAGTCAGATCTTTGTTGACCTGCACGAACACGATGAGCTGAATGGCCCCCTTCTGTGCTGTAAAGGTTGGAAAGGGTAAGGGGCTGTGGGAATAGGGCAGCTATTTAGGTTTAGGACTGCTGTTCATGCAGAGGATGAACACCAGCTGGTTGGGCCAAATGGCCCGCCACTGTGTTGTGTTTTCAGTGGGAACCCATGAAAGAGGCTGCAGCAAAGGTATTTGTCTGTCATTGGGCCTACCGTTTGGACCAGTAAACTCAAAGCTATTGCCCACTTTAAACGATGCAGAGTCAGCCCCTTCAATAGTGCAACAATACCATATAGAGCTGGAAAGTCCTGGAATCCATTCTGTGTCTGTGTTAAGTTAACTGACAGATGTTTTAATTATCCTTAAAATCGGTCCTGGGAAGGACAGGTTTATCCACATTTTCTCTTCGTCCCGTCCTTAAGCTTTCATTGGGCATTCCCTAGAGAGGAAGTGAATTGATACAAAGCCTTGTTAGCATGTGGGAAGTGTGGAGCCTGGAGATTTTTTTTGCCTTTTGGATTTATATGTTGCATTTTTAAGCTGTCTTGCCTATTTTAAACTCCCTGCCTCTAGGCTCCATAACCACACGTCTACCTTACGAGTTTCCTGGGAGATTGCCCATTTGTCTTAGCCCTCCTTAACCCTTAAAAGGGTGTTCCAACTTTTTTATTTTATTGATTTATGGGCTGCATGTGTTGCTGGCTAGGCCAGCATTTATTGCCCATCCCTAATTGTCCTTGAGAAGGTGGTTGTGAGCTGCCTTCTTGAACTGCTGCAGTCCATGTGGTGTAGGTACACCCACCGTGCTGTTAGGGCGGGAGTTCCAGGATTTTGACCCAGCGACAGTGAAGGAAAGACGATATATTTCCAAGTCAGGATGGTGAATGGCTTGAGGGGGGCGGGAGTGGTGTTCCCATGTGTCTGCTGCCCTTGTCCTTCTAGATTGTGGGTTTGTAAGGTGCTGTTAAAGGAGCCTTGGTGAGTTCCTGCAGCGCTTCTTGTAGATGGTACACACTGTTGCCACTGTGCATCCGTGGTGGAAGGGGTGCCAATCAAGTGGGCTGCTTTGTTCTGGATGGTGTTGAGCTTCCTGAGTGTTGTTTGAGCTGCACTGATCCAGGCAAGTGGAGAGTATTCAATCACACTCCTGACTTGTGCCATGTAGATGGTGGACAAGCTTTGGGGAGTCAGAGGTGAGTTACTCGCTGTAGAATTCCCAGCCTCCGACCTTTTTTGTAACTACCTTATTTATATGGCTGGCCCATTAAGTTTCTGATCAGTGGTAAACCCCAGGTTACCTCTTTTTTTGGATGAACAGTAACTGTGTAAATATATCCCAGCCATAAATAAACACTCAGAGGGCTATACGGAACAAAGTAGTGGGAAAGAGAAGTGCAATCTAAATTACATTGGTGGAATGGTTAGATCCGAGTTTCAGGAAAGCTCTGTGGAGAGGTTAGTGTCAATTTGGTATATCTTGAGGTACTGGGCGGGTCTCGGATTGCTCTGTTTCTGGCTCTGCCACGCACTGCAGCCATATGGCTTCTTGGGACAATGTCAAGTGCCTGCTTGGCTCAGTTGATTCCATTCAAGTCCTGAAGTGGGACTCAGTGACAAGAATGGAATCAACTGAGCCAAGCAGGCACTTGACATTGTCCCAAGAAGCCATATCGCTGCAGTGCGTGGCAGAGCCAGAAACAGAGCAATCCGAGACCCGCACAGTACCAAAGATTCACAACCCTTTTAAATGAAGAAATCTCTCCTCATCTCAGCCCTAAATGACCGGGGCACAATCCTGAGTCTTAGTCAATAATGTTGCTCAATATCACTGAAGGGTATTTAGCTCTGAAGAAGCCATAAGGACTTGAAACGTTAACTCTGTTTCTCTCTCCACAAATGCTGCCAGACCTGCTGAGTTTTTCCAGCATTTTCTGTTTTATTTCAGATTTCCAGCACCTGCAGTATTTTGCTTTTATCACGAAGGGCTGTCTGACTGCTTGGTTTGCTGATAATATTGGGACCTTGCTGTGTGCAAGTTGGCCGTGCTCACTTACATAACGGTCACCATGCCCAATTAATCCATTGGTTGTGTCTTACTTTGTGGTGTATTGAGGGTTGGAGAGTCCACATAAAGGTGATATCCAAGTGCTGAAGGGGGCTCGTGTGGCACATGAACATTAGTGTGGGCTGAATGGCCTGTTTCTGTGATGTACTTTCTATGTCCTACTTCAATGTAAAAATTCCAGCAAGCATACACACCTTTTACATAACATCAGTTACAACATTGGCAGTCTGAATGTCACAGGGTTCTTTTGAGAGTACTATTTTTATCCATCTGAAGGTCACTGCAATGAGTGATGTTCGGAGGAGGTGATTGCACCAGTTAGTTTGCATGCGAGACCTGGCTTGGATTCTTTCCGTCACCGGTTTGCTTGGATTGTCACAAAATAGTCCGAAACTGGGGGAGTCGCTCCATAAAGGACAGGATGTGGTTTCCTATGGAGCAAGGCATTGGGCTGGGTAGCAGGATATGAATGCTGAGAAAGTTGTGCCGGAGAGGAGAGGGGTACCTATTGTGTTTACTGCCTCCTGGTTGCCATGTGCACAGGACACATTGGAGTTTTAATATAAACCTGTTTTACTCAGCCTTTTAGTTTTGACCATGCTCCTACTCATGAAACATAGCCGAGAGTGGCTGGCAGAGGGAATATTAGTACGAGACTAACTGGAACATTGAGGAACTGGGGAATCTGTTTCTTGTTTGTGGGGGATTTTGACGATGAGTGTTGGATTGGCTTCTGCTACTTTTGTGGGGAGGGTTTTAAGTGTTTCCAGAGGGCAGAGAAAGTGGGGAGTATTGGTGGCAGCTAGTCCCCAAGGCCAGTGGATCTCTGGAGGCAAAGAGTAATGGGGTCCTGGAGGAAGAGAAAAGAATGGGAAAGGCTGTGGAAGGAAACCTTTTGCGATGATTCTGAACTTAAAGTGCAGAATGTACGAAGGATCAATTTCTGGGTGATTATTACTTAACACAGTTCTGGCTCTTCGGACTGCTGGAGATAGTGTCTGAGTAAATGTTTTCAAAACCCGCATGTTATGTCTATATGGATAATTTCATGCTAAATGCAGCACTTGCATACTTGAAAGGGACTGTTGTTGGAGCTCATTAGGCATGTGAGGGAATTTGATCCACACTAGTATTGCAGTAGAAACTTGAAATAAATGAGCAGTAATTAGGAATTGTTTGGCTCCTAACAATAGGCAAGGTGCTCCAATTTCCAAGGACAATGCATAGTATGACATAGTGCTGCACAATTTGGTCCTGTCTGTGTTGAGCTCTTTAATGGGCTGGGAGGCAGGAATGTGCAGAGACCCGTGACTTTTATTTTATTTTATTCTATTCAATCACAGGACGTGAGCGTCGCTGGCTGGGCCCAGCATTTATTGCCCACCCCTAGTTGCCCTTGTGAAGGTGGTGCTGAGCTGCCGCCTTGAGCCGCTGCAGTCCCTGTGGTGTAGGTACACTCACCGTGCTGTTAGGGAGGGAGTTCCAGGATTTTGACCCAGTGACAGTGAATGAACAGTGATATATTTCCAAGTCAGGATGGTGTGTGGCTTGGAGGGGAACTTCCAGGTGGTGGTGTTCCCATGTATCTGCTGCTCTTCTTCTAGATGGCAGTAGAGGTCACAGGTTTGGAAGGTGCTGTTGAAGGAGCCTCAGTGTGTTGCTGGAGTGCATGTTGTAGATGCTACGCACTGCTGCCACTGTGCACTGGTGAAGGGAGTGAATGGTGAAGGTAGCAGACGAGGTGCCAATCAAGGAGGCTGCTTTGCCCTGGGTGGTGTCAAGTGTCTTGCCTGGATGAGTGCAGCTCCGCCACTCAAGTGGAGAGCTTTCTTTCACACTCCTGACTTGTGCTTGTAGTTGGTGGACAGGCTTTGGGGAGTCAGGAGTGAATTACTTGCCTGCTGTAAAGTCGTCGTCTGGGCTGGGATTCTTGATGCTGTCAACACCTTTTGCATGAACATTGCTGCTCGGGCTGGTGCCTGTTAATTAATCAGGATTAATCAATATATGGGATGAAGGAAAAAGCTGGGCATGGGGTGAAACATTTCCACAAATTCCTGCCTATCCATGTTGAAAAAGAATCGAAAACACTTGGGTTCAGCTGAATTCTTTTGGTGTCTCGCCACAAACTCTGAGCAGCCAATGACTCAGATCCTTGCGTACAGATTAATCAGAGCTTCCATTGGCTTTGATCACCCTTTGAACTAGGCAAATAAGTCAGCTATCTGTATGCATGTATTGACTTGCACTTTCATTGGGCTGTCGCACTAGATTCATGATGACTACAGTGTTATTAGCACGCCCATCACATGCAGGATTTTACTGTGAAGAGGGTGACACTCTGACATTCCTATAAACGCTGAATCTAGCCCTATACACTGGTGGATGGAACTGCCAGTGTTTCTGACCAATATACTGAACCCAATAAGAGATTCGAAAAAATGTCTATGTAATTCTTTGAGTACAAGTCAGGAACTGCTGCTCTACACAAGCCATTTCTGCACACTGTGCAGCTGCATGTAGAAACGTTTACTCCACTGGCTCTCTGCTGCCGATTTAAGGGTTCCCTGATTACAGCAAGTACAGATACAAGTATCTCCAATGACTTCTGTTCCCACCCACATGCCATTACCTCTGGAGGGAGACCCCATCCCTGCCGAACTTCGCCCCTTCTCGCCTCCTATTTCACTTCCTGTGTGCTGCCCCTTGGTGACACCATCTGAAGACATGACATCAAGTTCCACGTGCACGCTGACAACATCCAGCTCTGCAGTACCACTGCCCCTCTCCTCTCGTGACCCCTCCACTACCTTTGTTGGGCCTACACGTCCGGCATCTATCATGAATGAGTCGCCATTTCCCCAGCTTTAATCCTTGGCAATAACAAGACCGTTAGACTTCATTTCCCTGCCACACAAACCTAGTTCCCTCGTCATTGATTCCTTCTCCCTCCCAGTTATGGGCGGAGGCTGAATGCGGCTGCCTGCATCCAATTTTACTGAGTTGAGGTTTTGACCCCCATATCCTCTTCCACCTCCAGGAATTTGTCTGTCTCAGCCTTTACTTTAGAAAATCTTCTGAAGCACTCGCCCTGTTTTTTTTTATCCAATGCTCCTCTGGCCTGCCGCCTTATCCTCCAACCTCCACAAAGCTGAGCTCCTGAAAACCTCTACTGCCGGTATCTGAACTCTCACTCCTTCCCCCTCAACCCCCAACTCCCCCTGTGCTAGATTATCCGCATTGTTGCTTCAATGTGAGGCTCACGTTCAAATCCTTCCTTTTGGTTGTGTCCCTCAAATCTCCGCAGTCTGCTCCTCTAGACAACCTGCAAACTCAGCATCCCTCTAACTCTGGCCGATTCCATAATCCCACTTCCCCCATTAAAAACTTGCCCCTTTGCTCAAGCTTTTGAGTTGCCCCTTCCTTTTGGTTTGGTGGCGGGTACAGTCCTTTGTAAAGTAAGGTGCTTTGGGTCGCATGCCTGTGCTAAATGGTGTTTGCACGAATGCTAGGTTATTGAGTGAAGACCTGTTGTGCAATAATCGCTGGTTTTGTTTGAAGATAGCTCACGTTCCGGAGTTGGTTATTAACAAGTCTATTAAAATCCCATTTATTTTTGGAGATTTTGCTCAGCTCGGTGATCAGAGCGCACCGTTTTACTGCTTGATAAGTCGTGAAATGATTACCAGAAGAACGTGACCAGCAGGAAGAAGAAAAAATGTTTTGTTGGCAATTGTTTTCTGGACTCAGCTCGGTGATCAGAGCGCACCGTTTTACTGCTTGATAAGTCGTGAAATGATTACCAGAAGAACGTGACCAGCAGGAAGAAGAAAAAATGTTTTGTTGGCAATTGTTTTCTGGACTATTTACAGTTGGGTTAGAATTACGGTGTGCCGTTTAAATATCTTTCAAACCGGTGCAGTAATTCAACCACAATCCGCAGGCCTTTGACATCATGAAAGATCCAGATAAACGTGTAATGAAAAGCTGTTTAACTTGGGCAACAAATCTACATTGTGCTTGTGTGCACTGCCGGTCACTGTCTGCCCTGCTGTGAGTAACTTTCATAAATATCAACCCTTCGCCCCACTGCCCTCTGCTGCTAGACATGGAACAAAATTTTGGAAAGGGCTGCTGATTTGGGCTCCTTCTAATATTAGCCATCGAAGAAGAAAGGGGTTTTAGTGGCAACATTATTAAATACCACTGTTCAGTTTTTTTTTTGTTTTCCTTAGAAGAAAGTAAGTCAACTTTGTGCCCTCGAAAGTGCAGGATCAACAGGTGGTGGTGGGAGAGAGGTCCAGTGTCAGAAAAGAACAGCCATGTGTGGATTCTGGAAGAATTGGGCATGTTGAGCTGGACAGCCTTGTCTTCCCAAGTTTTCTTTAGCTGTAACCTTGACACCATCCGAACGTAGGTTGGTGCAATGAATTTTTCTTTCACTGTTAAGATTGTAAGATCAGGAGAAATAGGAGCAGGAGTAAGCCATTCAGGCAAGACCAACAAGACAACAAATGCATTTCTCTAACACTTTTTAAGCACTTCTCGTTGAACTTTCTCTTCCTCAGTTGACTGTTTCCATGCATTGTGCTGTTAAAGAGCCAAACTTCAAACGCAAGAAACTATCAGAGGAGAATGCAGTTGGTAGGTGCTCTAGTGAACAGCATGACAGAACCTCAGTAACCTGAATAATTCTCAGGCATTGCAGTGCTTACCCTCTTCTCTCTCTCGTTTTCTATCTCAGCTCCTAATTCGTTCACTTTCTTCTTTATGCTGTGTTTACTTTTTCGCCTCGAGCCAGGGCCTCAGCTGCAGCAATGAGTAAGGACTGAAAATAGCTTCTTGAACATCCGGGGACTGGACACAGATGTAGTGGAGCTGCAGGGATTGCTGTTTTCAGATGGGTCCTGTTTGTTCCTGTCAGCTTGTTAGATTTGTCCCCCTTTCCAAACAGGAAAACTGTTTGCAAGCTTGTGTTCGCCAAGGTAAGAATGGGACATCTTTCTTTTGCACTCCCAGGTCAGTGATACCAGAGTGGAGTTCTCTCTCCGCTGTCCCATCAAGCCTTTCCGAGGCATTTTGTAACATTGATAGTTATGGTTCAGTTGACCTGCCCTCACTTGGTTCCACTCCTGCACATCTGTGTAGTCAGAGCATCTCCAGCAGTGGCTTTTCTTCTTGCCCTTGCTAGTTGACCTCTGTAGTGCCCTAGGACCAATCCTTGGGCCTCCCCCCTCCATCTTCTATATAGGTTGATCTTTGTTAGTATTATGCACAGATATGGAGCCAGCTTTCATGTCTCCACCACCTTTTTACCACTGCCTCTGGCCATCATGCTGCCTGTCCTACAGCCAGCCATAGATTGGGAAGAGCATAGCCATTGTCTTTGCACCCTTTCTGCTAATTCCCATCTTCCTCCTGGGAAATTTCTTGGGCTAAAATAGACTGTTTGTTTGGAACCTCATTGTCCCATTCATACCCAGAAGCTCTGTTTCTCATCCCATATCATCGTTGGCACAAAGACCACCTACTCCCATCTCCATCTGACACTTCCACCCCTATCTCACTCCCATCTATTGTTGCTGAAGTGGTTTTCCATGCTTTTGTCACCTGCAGACTGAACGAATCCAATGTTCTCCTGGTTGACCTTTCATCCTCCACTCTCCGTGAGGCTTAGCTTATCCACAACTCTGCTATTCAGCTCAGCCATAAACCCTGGCTCCCAGCTCTGCAACACATCAAATATAAAACTCCCATCCTCATGTGTCAATCCCCTTAAGTCTTACCCCTCAACATGTCCTCCACTTTGAGAAACTCTCCTTCATTCCTACAACCCCCCTGCACTCTATGGCCTTCTACCTCCCTTCTGCCCACCATTGGAGGCTGTGTCTTCAGTGGTCTGGGCCCCATACTCTTGAATTCCTCCTGAAGTCGCCATTCCTTAACTTGCCTTAAAACCCAACTCAACGAGCCCTTGACTGACCATGCTGATATCTCCCTCTTTGGCTCCCAGCCTGTTTTTCTGCATATTTCCCTGCGGGACATGTTCTATATTTAAGAAATTTTATTGACAAAAAATGAAAGTAATTGACATCCCTGTTCTGCAGTTTCTGGTAATCTAGTTTTGGTTAATTATACTCCTTTTTGTAAAATGACATCTAATATTCACTTGGTAATGTGTGCTTACTGAAATATTCTGGTGTATGTAAATGCATTGGAGGCGGTTCACAGGAGGTTTACTTGATTGATTGATACCTGGAATGAGCAGGATGTCTTATGAGGAAAGGTTGGACAGGCTGGGCTTATTCCCACTGGAGTTTAGAAGAGTGAGGGGTGATTTGATTGAAGTATACAAGATCCTGAACGGCCTTGACAAGGTGGACCTTGAAAGGATGTTTCCTCTTGTGGGTGAGTTCAGAACTAGGGGGCACTGTTTTAAAATTAGGGGTCACCCTTAGGACAGAGATGAGGAGATTTTTTTTTTCTGAGGGTTGTGTGACTTTGGAACTCTCTGCCTCAGAAGATGGCGGAGGCGGGGTTATTGAATATTTTTAAGCCAGAGGTAGAAGGTTTCTTGTTAGGCAAGGGAATCAAAGGTTATCTGGGTGGAAGGAATGTGGAATTTGAAACACCATCGGATCAGCCACAATCTTATTGAATAGCAGAGCAGGCTTGAGAGGCCGAATAGCCCACTCCTATTTCGTATGATTGTTTGTAAATGAATCACAAAGAACAGGGTGAATGTTCATCACTTATCCATATCTAGTAATTTTTTTAATGCGATCATCAGCTTCGAAACAACAATACCCACAGAACAATGATCTAGAAATTCCTTCATCAATCCTAAAGGCTAAAGAAAACCAAAGAGGTGAAGAAAGTGTGTGTAAAAATAAATAAATAAACACTAACCCTGCCGAATTAAGGGAATACAAAAGTAGCAACCTGTACTGGAAGTGGAGATATAAGTTAGTCATATACAGTGTGTATAAGTACTGTGCAATAAACCTTTAATTCTGCCCCCTACCCCAAAAAAATTAGAGCCTTTGAATTACCAAGCACAAATATATCAGGACAAGCAAGGTGCTTTTTTTTTCACTAAAGCTCAAGGTAGAAGTTGATCTTAAAACAGAAATGGAATTCATGACTACTGCGGATAATCCAGTTTCATCCTACTGTCATGGCGTAGAAAATTGCCAAAGCAAACAAAAAAAAAGGCACCCAGTTGCTGAGTTGATAATGCTGTGTAAAATTGAAATGGTAAGGAAAATGGAGAGCAGAAGGCCAAGGAACTGGGAAAGTACCCATTGTTAACTGACCCTTGTCAAACGTGGGTTGATGAGCTGCGTGGCAATATCTGCAACTTGCTGCATTCAAAGATGTTTCTAAGATGTCCTGTCTGTCCACCTATGTTCAGCAGACCCGGGATAAGGAAATTGGGCATTTTGTTCTGCAAAGAGCTCAAGACAACAAAAAAAGGCTAGTTAGATGTTGCTCTCAATGTTGACCTTGACCTTGCTGGAATACTGAATATGCAGTTGGTTAAACTGGTTTACCCCTCAGACATATTCAGTGAAACTAGTAAGTTAAATAAAGCTAGGCATGGTGGGAGAATTTGGTTTTGCTGCCTAGACTGAAAGAATGAAAGTATTCCAAAGGAAATTTGGAAAGCTCTTTGTCTGTTGGTTGGGGGGCGCGACTGGAGAAACGTTTGATCTTTTACGTTCTCGCAAACTTTGATCTTTCTGGTCCGTGCAGCAATTTTCCAGAACTCACGACTGACCGATTGCTGCACTCTTGTGGGCCACAAAACCCTTTAGCGAAAATGTTGAAGCTAAGCTGTGGCCCTCTTCCACGAAAAACAATTAGAAGAAAACTTGTGGGAATCTCGCTGCACAACCCAGTCTGTGGAACATCACTGGAGACATTTTGGTGTGAATGTTTTGATGAGTACAGCATTTCTGCAGCACTGAAAGCTTTGAGTACAACCTACTTGTGATGGGTTGTTAGCAGCGACAGTGAGAACCAAGGACTGAGCCAGGATGAACATTGTTCTTCATATGTGTATATTCTTGTCCAATATAGCTCCACAGTTTGGTGGCATTTTGCTCAGCACTGGCAACAAGTCCCACACAAAACAAGAAGGATAAAGCTGGTTATAATTAAGCACATTTTTTATGCAGGAAAAAATACTTGTAATTCAGGGGGTATTTTTATAATACAGGATGGAGCCTCGGCAAAAAGAGGTTGAGGAGCCCCCTGCGCTATGGGATGAGGCACTCTGATGGCTTTACTGATGTTAAATGCCACAGTTTAAATTTAAACACTTAACGGTTCAACAAATCTTAAATTTATTGACGCACAAAATAATTGACAAAAATGCAGAATATTCTTAAACAGCCAGAGGCCAGTTCAGTGTCAATGGCAATATCATATGGAGCTTAGGAGTGATTGGGCTAAGAACTGCATTTTTACTTGTACCATTTTATATCAAGAAGTGAACAGCTCAATAATCTGTCAAACTTTAAAGAGCATGGACGTTAAAGTTTCAAATCAAAACTCACTAAACGTGGATGTTGGTGATTTCTGAGATGTTCTTCTGCAAACCTCACGCACGTTCCAGCTGTCCTCTTTAGACAGAACTGAAAACTGAGCAAACAGGAATCAGGAACATCCTCTTTACATTCTCCAAATCTTTAAAAGAGGCCTTTTTTATTTTAAGACAAAGCTGTCAGTCAAGCCAACATTTGTTGCCATGGAGAAGTTGATAAGTTGCTGTTCATCGGACAGGCCTCAGCTAGTGGATAGTTGAAGAAAGGCTGCCCTTCCCTGACCTGCTCAATTGCCACTTGCCCTAGTCTCCTCTTCCCCTAGACTGACAGGTTCACTCTAAGATCATAAGAAATGGGAGCTGGAGTAGGCCATTCGGTCCCTCAAGCCTGCTCCACCATTCAACAAAATTATGGCTGATCTGATTGTGGCCTTAACTCCACTTGCCTGCCTGTTCCTCATAATCCACAACTCCCTTGTAGGTCAAAATCTATATTCAATGACCCAGCCTCCACTGCTCTCTGGGGAATTCCCAAGGCGAGCAACCCCCTGAGCGAAGAAAAACCTCTTGCGTCTTAAATTGGAATCTTGTTATTTTTCAACTGTGCCCCCCCCCACCCCCGTTCTAGATTCCTCCACGAGGGAATCGAGTGGGCTCTCAGGGTTCCAGCAAGGAGAAGCAGTTTTTATCTGTATTTATATGAAAAGGTGCAAGAAGATTTTTTTTTTTTTTTTTGCCAATCAACTTCTACAAGGACCATCGCTTCTTCTATATTTGGGCCCAAAATGCTGCTCGTGAATAAAGAAAAGAAATAATGAGACACTAACCTCAAAATAGCAGCAGGTGGGGCTGTTCCCAGTTGCTATCTATCCACTTAATTTGCAGCTTCAGGTGTCTGCTACTGCCGAATTCTGCGAGTCAGAAGGTTGTGGGTTCGAATAGAACAGGTAGGAAAGCAAGTTGTGAAGAGGGACACGGCCTGCAAAGGAATATAGATAAACGAAACGAGCGGGCAAACAATTGGCACCTGAATATAATGTGGGAAAATGTGAGGTTGTCCACTTTGGCAGGAAGAATAGAAAAGCAGAACATTATTTAAATGGAGAGGCTGCAGAATGCTGTGAAACAGAGGGATCTGGGGGTTCTTGTACATGAATCACAAAAAGTTAGTATGCAGCCACAACAAGTGATTAGGAAGGCAAATGGGGTGTTGGCCATAATGGCAAAGGGGGATGGAGTATAAAAGTAGGGAAGTCTTGCTGCACTGCGCCTGGAGTCCTGTGTAGAGTCTTGGTCTCTTTTTTAAGGCGTACTTGCATTGTAGGCAGTTCAGAGAAGGTTCACTAGGCTGATTCCTGGAATGAGGGAGTTGTCCTATGAGGACAGGTTAGGCCTCTACCAATTGGAGTTTAGAAGAATGAGAGATGATCTTATTGAAACATAAGATTCTAGGGCCATGACAGAGTAGATGCAGAGAGGATGTTTCACCTCCTGGGGAATCTAGAATTGGGAAGCACAATTTGAGAATAAGGGGTCTTCCATTTAAGACAGATGAGGAGGAATTTCATCTGAGGATTGAGTGTCTTTGGAATTCTCTTCCCCAGAGAGCAGTGAAGACTGGGTCATTGAATATATTCAAGGCTGAGTTAGATTTTTTTTTAATCTAGTCTTGGTTTTAGCCTTTGGTGAGACTGTTTGATAGTAGGTGACCCGCTTGATTAAAATGTGTTAGGAGGATCCTCGGACTTCCTAGACCCTTCATAAAGTCAAGCTACATTGGGAGGAATCAGTTGTTTCTGCCAGTGCTGTTGAGATATTTCCAATATACTGGTCGTGATCACGGATTACTGCACAACTTTGAGATTCGGATCTGTGAGTATTAATCTGGCGTTTTAAAAACAAAGTGCTGGCAAAACTCAGCAGGTCTGTCACCTGTGGAGAGAGAAACAGAGTTAATGTTCCAAGTCCAATCTAACTCTTGGCTGAGAATTCAAATTGGCCCTGGTCTAGTGTGGAACTGCAATGCATTTTTTTTTTTTCAAATTGACCCTTATGAAAGTGTATTCCAACTCTTACCAGTGATGGAACAAGCAAAGAAGGCAGCCTTACTGGCCCAAAATTTGATTGCTTTGCTTGCCAATTTTCAACCATTTCCTCAACACTTGATCTATTTGACCATTCTTATTTGCTGATCTCCTCTGACATTCCTTGGCATCTGATTTGTCTCCTCAGCACTTGGGTAGGTTCTGGTGGTTTAGAGATGCTATACAAGTCCAGCAAGTTTGTGCTGAGTTCACTGAGCAGTCATCCTGACTTCAGCAATCACTTCACAAAATCGTGTAGCTTCTATCAGACATCTCCTTTATTAGTGGGCGATACCTGACACCTACACAGTACGGACTTGGTCTCGTTTCACTTTCCCCTCGAACTGTAGCACAACCTCCACACCGTTAGAGTTGAAAGAGTGAATAGGCAGCCTGTGGCCATATTTTTGCGAGTGTTGCACAAAGTGCAGAAGGGGTCCGGAAAGACTCTCTTCGTGAAGCTGCCAGTGGTACTGATTGCTTCTTTATGAAGGTTTGACTATGGAACATGTATTAGGCCTGAGCCCACACACTACCAAGCAGTAACAGCTGCAGGACTGGCTTGGCATCAAATTCGTGGTTTTAAGAAGGTACTTTTCTTTGTTAATTTGATTAAAACTGTGTTTAAACCTTAAATTTCATTCTTTTTGTTTTTAGTTTTGGAGCCAAATATTTCTACCTTTTTTGTTTCCACAGTCATGGGATGTATTTTTTCGAAATGCCAATGCAGGAGCACCACCGGGCACAGCTTACCAAAGTCCTCCACCACTGGGTGAGAGTTTGGCTGCGTTTTCTAATGCCCAGTCCATGATGGTCACCCAGCCAAATGTGGACAAGTTAGTAGAGGATCATCTGGCAGTACAGTCACTCATCAGAGCTTACCAGGTAACCAGCTGAACCGGAATGAAAGGGAGCCCCTGTGCTGTCTGATTTGAAAGATGATTGCTTTTGTGTGCTTGCTTGTCTGAGCTCCCCTCTCATTCTAAATTTCTGGGTGTTTCTCTGCTTATCTGTCAGAATGCACACATACAGGTAGCCTATGTGACTCATGAATGCTCATTTAATGGTGACTGTGTAAAAACAGAAGCTCATGTGATTGTACAAAGCGTGCTTGCATGCACTGGCTTGTTAGACTCTGGAAAGGAATTCTGAATCTTGCACCATGACCAACCAAGCTTGGGGGGCATGTTGAATGGATACATGAGCAACCAGCCTCCTCACTCAGCGTGTAAATCTCCCCAACTAACGGGCCTGTGGTGGCCGGCCTTCTGCTGCGAGGATCTCGGAGACCACTATCATCGATTGTCGTAAAAACCCATCTGGTTCACTAATGTCCTTTCGGGAAGGAAATCTGCTGCCCTTACCCGGTCTGGCCTACGTGTGACTCCAGACCCACAGCAATGTGGTTGACTCTTAACTGCCCTCTGAAATGGACAAGCAATGCACTCCATTCAAGGACAGTTAGGGTGGGCCCACATCCCATAAAAGAATAAAGAAGAAAAAAATGTGGCCTCAGCTGTGATTAACATGGCAAAAATAGGCGATTGAGACACAGAGAGTGTGTGCAGGTGTGTCAGTGTCACACAGGGTGTAGCCCTTGCTATGTTGGGTTTCTTGAGATGGGTGTGACAAAATACCCTAAATGGAGATCTGGCTGAACAGACTGTCTTATTTTAATATACAATCACCTTGCTGATAAAAACACTTCAGTTTTATTGCCTACAAGAAGGCATCCAGTGGGTGCTGAGTAATTTTATCCTGTAATTAAATGTTCTTTTTGCATGCTAATGTGATCATGGGGCCCTCGCTGTCAAGCTGATAAAATCATTTTGCAGCCATGTCAGCTCGTGGAAATTGGATAAAAATAGATCGTGAGTGCTGATTTTTCTCACTGTCAGCCTCTGAACAACAGGATTGAATTTGTGTACATTGCCCATTGGCAATGCTTGCTTGATTTGAAAAACAGAATGGCTAATTGATTTAATCTCTAGTTTCATTGAATAATCCCATTCCACTTGATCTGCACTGAGCTAACTTAGCCGTAACAGTGGTGTACACCATCTGTGGAGCTGGTTTTTCCTGGCTGTTTCTCAATCCAGCTTTCAGTGAATAGATACCATTTATTAGATATCATTGAGCGCCATGGACCTGTTCCCCTCTTGATGTTGCACACCTATGCAGTGTGTACCATATTTACGTCTGATATGGAAAGCACTTACAATCCATCTTGTTGCTAGGCCAAGTTCCATTCCATTGATTTGAATGCTGGCCTGCAATGGAATTGGTCTCACCAGCACTGTCCGCTTCTTGTTGAAGAAAGCTATGAGCCACCCTCTGTGCGTGTAGGTGGGGGAGGGGTGGAGAGGAGGATGCTGGTGAGTGGAAATAACCCATCTCCCCTCCAAAAAGGAGAGGGTGAAGAGAGCAAATATGCATGGGAGTCCTTACTGGACTGTTGTCATGATCCCTCTAGTCACTGGTGGGCAGAAAGGACTCATGTGAGGTTAGTACACACTGGTGAGGAAAGACCTAGAACCTGTTAGGAACTAAAGTTGGTTTTATGTAAGTTATATCCGTATTGGTGGGTGTTAGAAATAAGCTATAGCTTTAAGTTTAATTTATATGTTGTATGTGTGTGTGTGTTAAGAAAAGGGAAACCCGAGTTTTGGTCACTTCAGAATGTTGCCTATGAGTCCAAGAGTTGGTTTGTATACCTGCATTTTAATGAGGTTTACAGCCCTTGGAGTAGGGTAGAGATTCAAAGCAAAGTATTTTTAAAAACTGCATTGTTGCCTAGCAACAGGGGGCCCCACAGAGACAAGGTAAAACAGAAAAGCGGCTTGATTTCAGCTGGTGGGATGGATCATTGCGCAGAAACTGCCATAGCAGATAGGAAGAGAGGTGCAGGAAGCAGGTCCCAAAGGAGAAAAGCTCCAAAAGCCACGGAGTGGGGCAGAAGATAGCCAAGAGAAAAGAACAGGAATCTGAACTGCTCCTGTTCAGTGGAATTGAAGGAGCAGAGGAAAAGACTCCAAGTTGAAAGACAAAGCTGCGGGGAGCACAATAAGGCAAAATGGGCTTGCGAAAGGCCAGAGGATCGGAGGAGACAGCCAGAGGTGGGTGGCTCCTTACAATGGGCCTGTGAAGCAATGGTGTCCTGCTTGGTGCAGCACTCACGATCTATTTTTATCCAATTTCCACGAGCTGACATGGCTGCAAAATGATTTTATCAGCTTGACAGCGAGGGCCCCTATGATCACGTTAGCATGCAAAAAGAGCATTTAATTACAGGATAAAATTACTCAGCACCCACTGGATGCCTTCTTGTAGGCAATAAAACTGAAGTGTTTTTATCAGCAAGGTGATTGTATATTAAAATAAGACAGTCTGTTCAGCCAGATCTCCATTTAGGGTATTTTGGGAGTGTATGCTGGAGGGTGACGCCTGAACGCATGTACAGATCCAAGGGAGGAGAACATAGTGACGAGCATTCAAACCCTGGAGGTGAATCCTTGTTGAAGATGTCCAAGTGAAAGACTGATTTATTGAGGCCGATTGGCTCACGGTGCAAAAAGCCTCTGGGGAGACTTGATGAGAGATCCATAGCAAGTCAGCCACTTAGTTTCAGAGTGTGGGCTGTCCGACCATATGTCACCTATTGATTCACTTGGACTGTGTACTTACCGTGAACATTAGAGTACAAGATAGGTTTTGTAACTTGGTGTCCTTATGGATCTGTATTTCTCTGTAAAGGTATTGTTGTAGGTGAAGGAATAATGTTATAAAGTGTTTTTTTTCTTGTTTTGATAAATGTTTTAGAAGTTCATCAGTAGACTTTGTGACTCTGTTCAGTAGCCACTCTCCACATTTCTGAACAAAAATAAAAGTTGGGATCTATCAAGCCAAGTCCCACCCTGTGATCTGACTTGTCCAGAAATAACATCAGCTGGGATCATAAACCTCAGGCATGCTATTGAAAAATAATGCTTTTGAGGCAAAAATAGGAACTGTCCATCAGCTTGGTGCCCTGATGGTTTTGTTGGCCGTACCCCTAGGAGTGGGTTTATGTTTAAAATTCACAACTTCTGTTAACTGCCGCTTGTGTGACTGAACAGATCATTTGGAAGATCTTTGAGAAGACTAGTTGGCCATTTACTGAAGATCTGAGCTCCGTTCTGATACCCCAGAGGGTTAGGCCACAGCCCTGATAGGGCATTACAATATGTGGGCCAGACCGATTTGAGTTTCATTTCTGCATAGGTACTGATTTTAGCTGATCTTGATGCAAAGGGTGAAATCGCCTCAGCAGCCCTAAGGTCTGGGAGGTGGGGATGGGAGAGCAGCCAGGCTTACTGCTCCTATGTGCCACTGAGTGGTCTACTGCTGCAAAGTGCACGGGCTGCCCTCTGTCGTGTGAACACTGAGTGGTGCTTGTTGCTGCCATGAGCACTTGGCTGAGGTCCAGTAGAGCACGAATCCCTGAGGAACTGTAACCTAGCCTGCTTCAGCACCTTTTGGCAGTGAATTGGAGAACAAGTTGAGCTAGCCTCAGCCATCTGAAGTGAGAGCCTTGCCTTTTCTCTCTGAAAATCATTTCCATGCTTTGTCAATCAGCCAGCAAAGGTCCTTCCTTCCCCTAATAGCTCGTCCTATTTGTGATTGAAATTCCCAGAGTTTACCTGTGTAAAAATGAGATGGTGGTGAGTGATCTGATGTGTGCGAGTGCCTATCAAACAGCTCTGTGCTATGCCTATTCAACTTAAGCCTGAATGTTCTTGTTCCCTGTTCACAGGTCAGGGGTCATCACATCTCAAAACTTGATCCGCTTGGCATTAATGTAGTACATTTTGATGAGTCGCATAGTGCTTTGCCAGTTGGTCCCTCCAGCCTTGGTGAGACATATATTTTGAAAATCAGTTGTCAATGCTTAAAATGTAAAAAACTGTTCTTTTTGCTCCCTTTCTGTCCTGCTCCTCCTCTTCCACCACCCTCCTGTTTTCCATTATTTTCCTCTTTCCAGATACGAGGGCATCACGTTGCACAGCTGGACCCTCTAGGAATTCTGGATGCGGACTTGGAGTCGTCCGTACCAGCTAACCTAGTCAGCTCCTCAAGTGGACTTGGTGAGGGCTCTGGAATGGATTGGTGCCCCCTTTTTCTTGTTTGGAGCTCCTCTGTCTAGTTTCTGCAAACCTCCGAGTTTTGGCTTTGTGTTGAGCTGTGAAGGCATGCATGTACTTCCGAATGCCCTTCCTGCACCTTTCCTGTATGCTGGCCCTGATACCCAAATGCTGATCCACGCGGGTTGCACTCTGAATGATGCTAGCGCTCGGGTGGGGCTGTCCAGCACGGCGGTCTCAAGGCGTGACTTGTATCTCTGTGTGTGTGTCTCTCATCAGCTCAGTTCCCCAAAATCCACAATGTCCACCCCCCTACGTCAGTTCAAAATGAAATATCCTGCACTAGGCGTTGCTTCTGAACCCTGTCACCAAGGCCTGCAGTCACTTGACATCAGTGCAGCACAATTCCCACAAGGGGCTAAATGTATCTCAGGTGGAGTTAAAGACACGAGAGTTTATCAACCTGTTGCTTTTTTTTTTTTTTTGTCCTGGCTTTTAGGTATTCCTCATTGCCTTTATATTGAATACATTAATTAAATTTGGAAATGTGCAGTTTTGTTTTCCCCTCACCGCTCATGTATTTGAGATTTTATTTTCAGCTGTACAGAGGGCTTTTATGTTTTTAATGCCCCTCGAGCTTTCTCCGCCCTGTTCAAAGTTGGTTAATAGGTGCTAGGGTACATCTCTGCTGAAGCTCGTGGCCCTCCTTCACGGGCAAGTCTAGCTGGTGGAATGTGGGTTGAGTCTGATTCCATCCCCTAGCAGAGATTATGGATGGTAATGGATGAGCAGTTGGAGCTGTGTCTTTCTTCCCTCCACCCTCAGCTAACTTGACAACAGTTTAGAGTCAAGCCTGACACCTCCTTGGCTCTTGCATTTGACAACTGGCAGGGACTATTACCAGCTGACCCCTACATGGGGCCTATTCAGTGGTTTGGGAGTGTTTTTTTTTTTTTGTTTGGTGCTTGGATGTACTCTGTACACTTACTGCAGACAGTGCCCTGCCCAGCTGAGCTTGAAAGTGCCCTGAAGTTGATGCCAGCTGCTGTTGCTTGCTAGTGCCACCTTGTACTCTCTGCAGAAGAGATCTCAAATGCTTCAAAGCTGCGTACGGAAGTAGTTTGTGCAACTTTCTGCAAATCATGGCTGTGGTAACAGACAATGCTTTTTTTTTTGCAGTAGTACATTTAATCTTGGGATGATTTCACTTTAAATCGTGCTTTGCCTTGGAGCCTCTCACTAATCTCCTTAATTGGTCATTAACCCTCGAAGCTTGAATTTCTTTCTGCTGACTCACTTGCTTTGCCTGCTCTCAATGTCACACGATGCCTTGTTGTGTAAACACATTGCTCAATTGGTTCCTTTTTTACATGCATTACGGGGCACATTCTATGAAGTGTTTAAATCTTAAAAAGGTTTGATTTTTAAAAAGGTACATTTGTTTAAGTATGTAGATTGTCCATTTCTCCTCATATTCTTTCGATAAACTGGACCGCTGGCAGCTTGCTTTCAATAAAGAAGGCAGACATGGTTGTCAGAACTTGCCAACCAGTAGCTGCTGATTGTTGGTCAGAAGAGAGTGGTGATGAGATTTGTTCCTGCTGTGAAGTGCTGCATTTCTCAGCCTTCCTTGCTTAGTGTCTGGGCAAGTCTGGACTTTGCAGTTCAAACTTGACACTTAAGCCATGAATCGCAGTAAAAACAGCAGCTTATATGCTGGGTTGTATAACAGACAATGTGCAGCAATGGAGTGCCACCAGAAGATGTGGCGGGAGTATATTGGCCACTTTCACATTCTGTTTCTAACACTTAATTTTAAGCAGGGAAGGCACAAGAGGAAGACCTGCTGCGAGTCCACTGGAAAGGCAGCTCTCAGTCAGTTGGCTAAAGAGCAGAGCTTGGGGTGCAGACCTGCCTTGTTCTGTGGGATATGATGATGGTGGGGTACCTTTCATTTTTAAATTAAAAATAATGTACAAGTAGGGAACAGAGTGATGCGGGTCCTTGCCTGAATTTGGTTACAGTTGGAATGGCTTGGTTTCAAAAACTGGCCAGTCAGTAACCTACCGATGATGTATTTAAATCTTGGATTCAAAATAGAATCATGCTGCACGAGAGGAGGTCTTTCAGCGTATTGTGCCTGGGGCAACACTTTGAAGAAGCTACCCAGTTCCCCCCACCCCCATACACCAGCATTTGTTTCCTTTTCAAGTATTTATCCAATTCCCTTTGAATATTACTATTCTGCTTCTACCTGTCCTATCAGGTAAAGTATTCCAGACCACCCACAACAAGCTGCGTCTTTAAAAAGAAAAGGTCGGTTCTAGTTCTTTTGCCAGTCACTTTAAATCTATGTCCTTGGGCTACTGGTCGCTCTGTCACTAGAAACAGTTTCTCCTTATTTACTCTATCAGAAAGGTGCATCATTTTGAGCATCTCTATCAAATCTTCCCTTTAACCCTCGCTGCAACTTTGGTATCCTATTTGACCCTGAAATGAGCTTCCGACCACACATCTCCAACCCCAAAATCGCCTGCTTTCACCTCCATTACATACGCTGTCTTCGACTCTGTCTCAGCGTATTTGCCACTAAAAATCTCATCCATGCCTTTTTTATTTCTAGACTCAATTATTCCAATGCTGTCCAAGCCAGCCTCCTATTTTCCACCCTCTGTACACTTGAGCTCACCCACAACTCTGCTCATACCCTAACTTGCACCAAGTCCTGTTCATCCATCACCCCTGCGCTTGCTGAGCTACACTGGCTCCTGGTTTAACAATGCTTTCATTTTAAAATTCTCACCCTTGTTTTCATATTCATCTATGACTTCATGTTTCTGCACACCACCACCTCCACCGCCCCCCCTCCACCAATCTCTATAACCTACTGCCCTCCAAGGTCTCGAGGCTGCTTCAATTCTGGCCTCTTGCTCAACCCCAATTTTCATCACTCCACCATTGTCTTCAGCTGCTTGGGCCCTAAATCCTGGAATTCCCTCCCTTTTTCGCTGCGTCTCTCTGTCTCTGTCTCTGTCTCTGTCTAAAACCCACCCCTGAAGACCAAAAACTTGGTTAACACCCCAATATCTCCTTTATATGCCTCACTGTTGCATTTTATTTGTTAACACTCCTGTCAAATGCCTTGGTAAAGTTTACTATGTTAAAGATGCTATATAAATGCAAGTTGTTGTTGCTCTTAAGGCAAGCAATTCCAGTTTCTCAATTCTGCCCACATTAATGGTACTATTCTAGTAAATCCCTGCACTTATAAAACTTTTGGCTTCCCTTTTTTATGTGAGGCATTAATCTATTCTCATACACTCCTTTTGCATCTCTTGCTTTTCTCAGCCCTCCTCTGTACTTCCTGTATTCAGTTTGGTTCTGAATTATGACCCAAGCATTCATCATAAGGTTTTGATTTCATTTTAATCTCCAAGACTTTAGTCGTCCAGGGAGCTCTAGCTTTGAGTGCCCCTCCTTTAGCCCTCGTGGGAATATGTCTAGCCTGTACCCAAACTATCTCCTCCTTTGAAACCTTCCCATTGCTCATTTACTTTTCTATGTCTGTTGTGATCACTGTTGCCCAAATGCCCCCACACTGAAACATACTCCACCTATCCCACTTCATTCTCCAGGACTAGATCCAGCACTGATTCCTTCCTTGTCTGGCTGGAAACACAGAGAAACGTTCTCTTGTACACATTTCAGGAATTCCTCTCCTTTTCTGCCCTTTTCCACTGTTACTGTCATCTACAGTACAATAATTGAAGCCACCCACATTATCACTACAGAAAGATACAACAAGCACAGTAATTTGTCTGAAAATTTGTTCCTCTGTTTCATTCCTGTTTATTTATCTGCCTACAGTAAAGACCCAGCATTATAATAGCTCACCTGTTCACTCTAACCAATAGATTCTCTCTTTGAACCCTTGAAGACACCAGACCTTTCCAGTGCTATAACATTACCTTTGCTACAATATTGTCAGCCTTTTTTTCCCTTCTGTCTTTCCTGAATACATTGCCAGGGGTATTAAGTACCCATTCCTCCCTTTTGTTTGAACCAAGTCTCCGTTATTGTCACTATATCATAATCCCACGTGGCCACTTGTGGCTGCAGCTCATCAACCTTAATTATCATGCTCTGTCCACAAGCAGTCGAAACCCATCTTAGTCTGCTTTGCAGTCTGTGCATCAAACTGAGAAACCTGTTGTTCGAGTTTAATTTACTGGGTCATGTGAATTGAGAGAAAGTGACCTGTGTATTCCTCCTCTTCATGTTAAGCTTGACTGATTGGCAGTGTTTTGGAATAAGTTTTCCATTTGAAAACATCTGTTTTAAGACTGCCTGGGTCCCTAAATACTTTTGGGAGCTTCTCTTAACACTTGCCTTTTTTTTAAAATGCCATTTGGGATCAAAAGTGAAAATGCACATGTGGAAAGTTACTGAGCCATATAATGAACAAACAAACGCCCACATCTCAAACACTTCTTGCATCTTTAATAATTCAATTCCATTTGTTATAATCTTCAAAAAAAAAACTCAAACGGCAGGAGGAGATAAAAATTTGTTTTCCTTTGGCGAGATATCAAGCGAAGGCTCCTCCTCCCTGTTCATGTGAACTTTGTTTAATTCAAGACTGTCCAGGACCTCTGCACTCAAATCAAATCTCTCAAAAATAGATGAACAGCAATTCTTGTGTGTGCTGTTTTAGGGAATCTTGCTTTGCAGGAAATGCTTGCTTGTCTACATAACTGTGACTGCACTGCAAAAGCACTTCAGTGTATTCTTGAGATATTTCCAATGGACGTGATAAGGTGATGCATAAGTGCTGTCAGCTTGTTGTTTTTGTTTCAAGCTTCCATGTTGAAACTGGAATGCACTAGCTATCATCGAGTGCCCTTTGTAGTCTTTGGTACAGCAGAGTTAATATGCTGCAACAATAAGCTGCTGCCCTTTCCAAAAGTAAAGGTTAGTGTGACGTTGCCAGCGTTTGCAAGGGTAACTGCTGCTGCCGATACACCAAAGTTGCTCAGGAATAAATAACTGGGCCTAATGCCAGCTCTGCCCCTTGTGGATTTTCAGCATGTTCCGAGCCCGTCACATTTAAGAGTGGGCCATGTCCTTTGCCTACGATTAGCCTTTTTAGATACTGGGCAGAAGAATGCCTTGCATTGAAAATCACTGGTTGATGCTAATCACAGATTTCCAAACACAAGCCTCTTTTATCAAGTAATTTATACTGAAGCATATTTGGCAACTTCTGGAAGAGCTCCTTTTGAAATAAGATGGCTCAGTTTAAATGCATTAGTTTAGACCTCAAGCAACCTTGGGAATGGCCTATTTTTCAAGACACTGGTGGATTTCTTGACCACGCTCTTCTGTCACTGATATCTAGTAAACTGATGCCCCCACTGACTCAGTGACGTTGCATGATAATGGACCAATACTTAACTCCTTGTGTCTCCCATGTAGTATCTTCATGTCTACAAAAGGCTAGTATATGTTGGATGGACTTCACTCTACTCTCATGATGTATACAAATGCGCAGTATATGTTATCCCCTTGAAAACAGCTTCCAATTACCCTTTAAGCTCTTGCTTTAAGAGCAAGGTCCATCTGCTGGGAGGGAAAAAAGGTAGCTGAAGTTCAGCAAAGTTAAAGCTGCGTGCCTATGGGGATGATGCCTTTATGAGCACAGTAAATGTTCGATTCTGCAGTCAGAGCAAGATCCAGTTAGTACCATTCGAATGTTTAGCATTTTTATAATCTCCTCTTCGCCATCTACCCCATCCCAAAACATAAGCCCCCGCAGCAGAAATTCCTCAGAGCTTTGGGGTGCTGGAGCCTGGGGATTTATTTAAATAGAAATAACGTGCAGGGTTACGGGGGAAAGGCAAGAGACTGGCCCCAGTTTGAAATGCTCAGAGAGACGGTGCAGACACAATGGGCCAAATTGCCTCCTTCCACGCTGTAACAATTGTGTGATTCTGGGAAGTCCACGAGCTCTCTCTTTCCCCCCCCCCCCCCCCCCACCCAAGGCCAGGGAGATGCTGAATAGTTTGACCTAGCGGACCCAAAAAAGGGCCACTTTTATTTGGTACAATCTGTGATTAAAGGAAAGATTTTACTGCACACGGAGCTGTTAGCAAATTAATGAAGGAGTCGGCCTGTACATCTCAAGTTGTAGTGCTTATTTTTTTTCATATCTGCTTATCAAGAGATTTGGACACCTCCCTGAGGCTGAATTAAGCCAACATATTTTCCTGCTACGAATGAAAACTTCTTTTTCAAGTCTTGATGCCAAGATTTAAAGAGACAAGATGGGCTTGGAAAGTTGAACATCATTCAAAATAATGAATTCTGCTAAGTCTGGCTGCTATTTCAAGCACTATCCTCTTGGCCCTGTTCAGTTACTGTTACGCTGTTCTGCCTGTTGCCAGCTTCACCTATTTCATCCGACTTTTCTCTCTTGTTCGGTCCCACTGGCTCCAGCAGCCTTCACTACCTTCTTCCGAGTGGCCATTCTTCACACGCTAGTGCAGAATGTAGGGGTGGGGATTATTCACTCTTGGGAAGCATCGCACCGAGCTAAAACCAGCTCTCTCTAGATATAAGCACAGGAGGCTGGGTAGACATCATGAATAGAAGCTCTGACTAACCTTCTGGGCACCATACATGAGGCATCTGGAAGTTAATGACAAGACTATAATAACTAGTTACCACGTACCTGGAAAATTATAAGCTGCAATTGCTGCCTTTGGCAAAGGTCGGAAGGTTTGCAAAATCGCTTTAACGTTTTGACCTTCTCCAGAGAAATATTTAGATTTTTTTTTGGTGCAGCGGGGAAATTTGCAGAGATTTAACGTGATTATATTGCCTTGACTGCAGAACCTCAATCTGTTTTTCTCCTGTTTATTTCTCAGTAAATTACTGAAGCAATTGAGCAGCAAGACCCAAACCCAACGCATTTCTACCTCTCTTCAGCTCTGAAGAAGTCACATGGACTTGAAATGTTAACTCTGTTTCTCTCTCCACAGATGCTGCCAGACCTGCTGAGTTTTTCCAGCACTTTCTATTTTTTTCAGATTTCCAGCATCCGAAGTATTTTACTTAACCTAATGTTCTTTATCAGCACAATATTTTTTTGTACTTGTAGCATTATCTTCTCCAAAGGCTGAGGCTCTCTTCCACACACAGCTCCATTGTCGTTCCTGTACCTGTCTGTCTCTTACATCAAGGAGTCACTCCTGTTGTATTCCATCTCTTAATTGTGGGATTCAGCAATGTTCCTGCCTTTGCATTTCCTAATGGTTCCATATTGATCCTGACTCTGGACTTTGCTCACACGTTGGAAGAATTCATGGAAAGGTTGCTGCATTCTTCATTTGGGACCACTTGCCCTCACTGTAAGAAACTGCCTCCAATTTCCAGTTCCACTGAGGTCAGGAATTCACTTGGTCGCTCCATCTTGCTCCCCACTGATTGATTTTCTGCGGTTTTCACGTTTCTGATTCACTTGGACAGAGAACCCGTGACAGAAATACGAGGGCTTCTTACTTCCCCCCTCTGTCGTTCTGTCAAAGTTATCTCAACCATATCTATGCTTGGCATTAATAGGATACTGCCCCTCTGCTTTTGTATGCTGGAAGTGACTGGTTATCTAGCTGATCCCTTTGACTTACCGAGAGCTCCATCATGTGGGCTCATGGAGAGAGTTGGATTGGATTTTTTTTTTTTTTTTTTGATGGTCCTAACATAGAATGTAATTGTATGTGTTGCATTTTAACGTATCCTGGATGTTTATTACTTAAACCTTTGGGATCTAGATAAGATATTGAAGAAAATCTAACTCATTCTAGGTAATAAAAGATTACTGTGTGTCCTGGTGGCGCATGGCTGTCACTGTAACAACCACATCTAACATTGAAACCCTCAAGTTTGATAAATTAATCTGCCATCTTGCAACTATGCAAAGATAAATCAAATTGTAATCAGAGCTTCGGTTGTAAAATTCCTCTCCAAATGAGCCTCGGTCTCGAGGCTATTCTTTTGGTAGCCCGTGGAGTCGTCTGATTTGTTGTCCTTTACTCGTTAGTTGAGTAGCTAATGTGCCGTCTTCCAAAGTTGTTGTTCTACCTCCGTGGTTGCCTCTGCCAAGTGAAGAGTGGATGGCAGTAATGGTGGAGTGTTATTTTTATTCTGTGTGGTCTGGTTTGTGCAACTTTAAAATCTCTGGAGGCTGAGCATAGATGTTTCTGTATAAGGCCTGTTAGCTGGCTGTATACAGACTGCGTGTTGTTGATGTGGTTACTAATCTATGGCTGCATGACAAAAGAAGCTGGTTTTCATCCATGTCCTTTTTGCACCAACAAACCCCCCCCCCCCCCCAACCCCCAATGTAGCCTTATGTTTTTGTATGCATGGCCAATTTCTTGAGAATTGCCTTTATTTCATTTTATTTTCCTTTTTTTTTTGCACTGCATGTTTAATGCTATACGATGCAGTTGTTAAGACCCATACAGGGATCCGCAGTTGAATCTGTACTGAAAGCGTTTAATGTCCCTGTGGCGCTTGTGAGACCTTGTTTGCAAATTGGACTTTGTTTAAAAACTTCACTCTGTTCTCTTCTGCCCCAAACACGACCATAGCCATCGTCAATATAGAGAGCAAGGACCTGTGCATTTGAGTATGTGTGCTTCAGAAAATGCACAGTGTGGCGCACAGCCCAAGAGACTTTGAGGGCTCGATGTCACCATGCCTGACACAGATTAGAACCTAGCACCGCAGGGTTGACAATGCAGTGCTTGGGAGTCTCTACTTTTTTTTTTTAAAAGTGAAAGAGCAAGTGTTTCATTTCCGTGCTCAAAAGGAGGTGGATTATAGAGAGCAACAGTATTGTTTTTGATTGGTTTGGTTGTCGAACTCTAGCTTTTTATTGAGCAATCGGTATTAACAAGGTTTTGAATGTGAATGTGTTAAACACCGGCATTGGCAAAAGCTCAGAAGTGTTCTTGGCCACATTCTTTTCCCTCCTTGCCCATTATTTCACATGCATTTAAAGCGACAATGTACCTTTTCCCAAAATTCTCCGCCAACTGTATTTCTGAGTTACCAGGGCCCCAGATAGAAGCCGCAAATGGGAGTTTTAACATTTTACTTTTGAAAAAGCAACTCTTTCAGTATTATGCTATTGATCCATTGGTGTGTTTACATTGCATCAGTAGTCATGAATCCATGACTAATTTAATTTGCCTTGAATTGCAAAGGGCTTAATTACAATTATTCAAATAATCTTTGATCTTTTGCTTGTGACACTTTTTTTATATTTTTTTTTTTAAAAACTAACTGTTTTGCCCGCTGTTCTGTTTTGTCTGTTTCTTGCACTCTTACCCATAGACATCGCAGTCTGCAAGGAGCGTCTGAAAAAGTTGACGGTAGGAGGTAGGCAAGAAGCTGGTGGTGTTGATGTTCAGCCAGTTATATCTTTGTTTTTCAGCTTTCTGAATTGTTTTTTTTCTGAGTGAGACCAGTGGGTGGGAGGTGGGTATTAAATTAACGACAGCATCAGGAGTGCTTGTTACGGCCTGGATGCTGATTTAAATATACTTTAATCTGATTTCAAAATCAGTGATGTCATGTTAGGACCAATGCTTTTGGAAACAAAACCATCCAAAATGCAGAATGATGAAAGGGAGCCTACGGGAGCACTTTTTCATTTGGAGAAAATATAACTTTTTTTTCCTGCTGTCCATTCATGGTCCTGTTAGGTTTAGTTAATATTTCATGTAAAGAAACTTAATCCTTGTGTAATGATAAACGCCAACGCCACCTGCACCCTGCTACTGATCTGAATGGGGTTATCTCGAGGCACAGCCCATTAGCTGGAATAACTAAAGAAGAATTGCCACCTCGCCCACTGTGCTTCAAGCTAAGTAAGAGCACTGTCACAGTCTAGACATCTATAGCAGGGCTTCCCAAACTGTGGGTCATGCCCCCCTTTTCTTTCTTTCTCTCTTTCCCCCACCCCCACAACCCCGCCACCCACTCAGTGGTGTCAGGCGATGAGGTTTTAGGTTCACGACTGATCTCTGGCCGCAGCGAGGTCTCTTTTAAATCATCGCCTATTTTTGTTTTGTTGATGGGCGTGGCTTAATGAACTATTTTCTGAGGCCCGACTGCTACTGCAAAAAACACCTGTGAGTAGGTAGGCATTCCTTTTTGGAGTAACCCTCCCTTCACATCAACCCTGCCCGTGTGGGAGATTGAGGTGGGTGGGTTGGGGGGGGGGAGGAGTTGTGAAGGAGGGCGAGACAGGGGGGTGGGGGGGGGGGGGGGTGTGTGTATGAAGGAGAGGGAGATGGGCACACTCAACTCTCTTTCTCCCCCATCCCCAACTCAACAGCTGAAGCTCCCCACCCCCGTCCTCCACCTCACAACTCTCATAGCCCCACCCCCCCCCGCCCAAATTTCCACCCCGGGGTCACACGAAGTCTGAGGCATTAAAATAGGGTCACGCTGGGAAGCAGTTTTGGAAGCATTACTCCATAGCACATGCCCATCTTCTAAGTGTGACAGTATCTGCATTTTTCTATGCACAAGTCAGGGGTGCACAACCACACATTAACAGCAGAGCATAATGTTCCACAGTACAGGATCTAATGTTCCCTCCCTTTGAGAAAAGGGCATCTCCTGACCTCCATCCAGCAATGCCATGGACGATTGATTGGTATCATATTCCCAGTTTAAAAACGTTGTCCCACGTGAAGTACTGTTTTCCCAGCAACGAAACACCGGATAATGAAGTCTGCCGTTTGTTCCCTGCCCTGTCTCCTGCCTCAGGCCTCTTCCAGTCATCTCCTGGACTCTCAGTGCTATGAGGCTTGACATGGGAGCTCTGCAAGTATTTTAATACAAATATGAAAAAGATTTTTTTTTTTTTTTTCAGCATGCACGATCCTGACCATGAGGAAATGGATTGATACCCACCACATGCCTCTGATATCAGTGGTACAGATCCATAAGGGTTGGGGTGCACAGTAATTGTCAAGTTTCTTCACCCATCCACCCCCCCCCCCCCCCCCCACTCTCCCTCTCTGTCCCAAAACAATAATTAGTTTCTCTATTTCAATAGCATTCTCAGTAGTTTAGTTTTTTTAAAGACTTGCTTCAACATCACAGCTTTTTGAGGTCCTAAAGAGCACCCGTCAAATAGAAAAATAAATGGGGGATCGCAAGCTTAGTGGTAACATTACTGAGCTAATAATCGAGTGGCCAGGACTAACGCCTTGGACGTAGGAGTTCAAATCCCACCAGGGCAGCTGGGGGATTTAAATTCAATTAATAAACCTGGAGTAAAATGTTAGCCTCATTCATCACCAGATTGTGTCATTAAAAACCCATCAACAGTCATGAATACCCTTCATGGAGAAAATCTGCCAACCCTTAGCTGGTCTGGCCTGCAAGTGACTCCAGGCGCACAGCAGTGTGGTTGACTCTTGCCCGTGCCCTGAAATGGCCGAGTAAGCCACCCGGTTCAAGGGCAGCTAGGAATGAGCAATAAATACTCCTCTAACGAACCATGACATCTCTGATCTATAAATCGATTATATTCTCGGTTTTGGGGATTAAATTTTTTGCAACTGACATTGTTTGGTGTGTCGAAAATGCATAACAGATTTGAGTGTGTAACTGCTATCAGAAGGCATTATAACAAATACCATGACTGATTTAGATGGGGGAAGAGCGGGAAAATCAGTATATTTGATTGTCTGTAGATACATGTAGATTAGTCTTGCAAGCTTTGCTTCTTCAGTAATAATCCAACTCCTTGTCGATCATGGTTCTACTGATTCTGACAGTTGGTTGCGAACACTTTTCATAGAGGAAGTGTAATGTGATGGCTCTCTCTTTTTTGCTTCCAAGAATGTCTTCCAAACCTCAAATCCTCCTCCAGTTCCCAAAAGGGTTAAGTGTTTCTCTTGTTTACAAGCTATGGATAAATCCCTTCAAATATCTTGTCTCAGTTGTTTGCTGTATCTGTTCACCTCTGCTTTGCTGTTCACCTGTGTCTTGTTAAGTGTTAAGCTGAATGTATCCTATTCATTCACGTAGTCAGTAACACAAATGAGAAGGGAGTTGATCAGTCGTTATCTCATCCGTTTGTTACATGAGATTGTAAATGCAAATGTGTTCAAGTAGGAGTTTTTTTTAAAAAGTTAATATTTCCACTGAACCTTGGTGTGAAGCCACAATATAAGTCATCTTAACTGTAAAGAGCAAAGTTAAAGATAAAGGCAATCTATTTCTAAATATTGAGAAAATCTATAGACATTTCAAGAATTGCACCTTTAAATAATAAAATACTCAAAAGCTAGCGCAAAGAATTACAATTTTATTTCTCTTCCCCTGACCTAGGAAGCAAACTTTCATAAACGCTCAGCAGTCTCCAGACTTCCCTCACCAAGCATCATTTAAACCTTTACACCTATTTAGACCACTTCCTCGTAGGCAGAACCCCAGACGTAGCGCTAAAGGGATAGGCCAGATTAGCAGCCAAGCAACGTAACTGTCCCACAGGAGTCTTTAAGCAGAATGCTGAAATGGTGATTGTATCAAAATGAGCCTAATTACACCCCGTTGACCCTTTCAAATTATTAACCTTAGCTGATCATCAACCCTGTGAATTTCTTCACCCTGTCTTCCTCATCAAGTAGAATTTTAGTGCCAGTAATCAAGATGGTCCGGGAGTGTCCAGAAAATATTCTTCCTTGTTCTTTTGTGTTTTCTCTCTCTCTCTCTCTCTCTCTCTCTCTCTCTCTCTCTCTCTCTCCCTCTCCATATTGTTTAGTTCCTTTTTATTTTTGTCCTGCTTAGTTGCAGATTGTGTTGTTTTTATTTTGATGTTCCGTGTTGTGCAAGTTTCAACGGGTTAATAAAGAGAGCGGGTTAATAAAGAGAGCAGGTTAAGGAGCTGGCTTTAGCTTGAAAGGTTTTTAAAACCCCACTTAATGACATTAAATATATCAGGACAAGACAGTTGCTATTTCCCCTCACAAGCTTTACTGGTTAATGTAGGACTGGTCACTTTCATCAAGCTCTGGTTCAAATTCAACCCCATAGCTGGTTTAAAATTTCAAATTTTATTGAAATTCGCCTTAGACTAGGTTAGAAAGTTACATTTCTTGAGAATTTGAATTAAACAACAGGAGTTTCCCTCACTTAATCGGTTGTAACAAAATCCACATATTAAAAGTGCCCTTTTAATAGTAGTTCCCGAACTATTGTCTCCTATCTTTCTCTGGTGCTGTAGAATAGTGCACCGTGATGGACCTTGTCCAGCAGGTGGAATCTGAGGTAGGTTTTATTATGGTAATATTAGAGAACCCTGTGTTGCTTCCATCTTATACCAGGAGTTGCAGAACTAACTCCTGTTGATGGTTTGATCCTGTTGGGATAGCAAAGAGGATTTAATTTTCAGATGCTAGTCAACCTGCATTTGCAGTGTTTAGTATTTTTTTTTAAAGCCTGAAGTAATATTTGGATCATAAGTGTTGAGCACATCATTCTAATCTAGTATTGTTCTCTGGTTCTAATGAGCAATTTGTTTGAGTTGGAGGGGAAGGGGGAAATCATCATATATATCATAATATGCAGTGTGAGTTTTGCTGAGTTACTGCACTAATTGCTGGGGTGCACGTGCTTGCTTGGCTCCAGCCCATTCACCATTGAGCAAGAGCACTGATAATTGGCCTTGTGGTGTGTTCACTTGTGCATGATTGGTGTGTCATTCCGCAGTTTAGATGTGCACTTATTGTGCCCGTTTCATTGAAACGTGACTGCTGTAGATAGACTTGCATTTTGACGTTGGATACTAAAAATTAACTTTTATTCTTCTTGTTTATCCCTCCTCCACTCCTTTCCTTGTCTCCAATTGTGTACACTAATGTGTCTTTTTTTTCTATGACGCTTCCTTTTTCTGTTCAAATAAAAATTGTGAATTGGATATCCATCCTCATTGTTCAATATTGTACCATTTAACCGCTTTCTACCTATTCCACATCTCTCCCTTTGTGACTGCTTGCATGACGCACTCTTAAAACTCATGCTTCCTGGAATTGTTTGTGTATATAATATTTACACTGCACTTTCAAATCTTTTGCTTTGTTTTCTGTTTTCCCCATTACGACCTTTGCTCCTGCCAACTTTACATTGCATGATTTTTGCATTGCTCCCTCTGCCCCTCCTGTGCCTTTTTGTTTCCCATTTCACCCTGGTGGTTTTCTGTGCTTCACCTCTCCCTGCTGCCCTGCGGCTTTTTGTCTCCTTGTGTCATATTTTGCGGTCAAAATTGTGCAGCATTTTATGGCCTAGATGAATCGGACCTTGACAAAGTCTTCCACTTACCCACCACCACCTTCATTGGAGGCAATGAAACTGCCCTTCCTCTCCGGGAAATCATTCGACGAATGGAGGTAGGTGCTAGGATTTGAAGGGCGGAAGGTGCTTTTTTTTTCTCTTTCTCTTGAGATGTACGTGCAAAGCTCATTCATGTTTTTTGGAAGAAGCTGGTCCAAAAGTGATCAATATTTGACATTTTCACCTTTTCGTTTGCATGTTGTGTAAATTATATATATTTTTTAAAAAAACAACTGGATTGCACTGGAAACCAATATCTGCAGGTCGACCATGTGGTGCTTCCTCGACCTTGTTCCACACTTGGGGCATCGACGGCTTCTCTTTCTCCACCCCCCCCCCCCCCCCCCCCCCCCCCCCCCCCAGCTGGGTATAACATTGAGGCTGTCGACTTACCCGCTGCAGAGGCAGTGCCCGTTTCAGCATGGGTGATCATTACACGCCACAGCCAAAGAAAGGTGCTAACCGCAATTCCAAACTGGGAGTGGTGGCTGGCACTTCTCTTGGCTGAGGCACGTAAGTTTGTACTTGTTTTTTTCCATGGGAGTAAGGATAGAAATAGGTAATTGAGTACCTTCCAATGCACGTTAGCGATTACCTGTAAGGCTGGAGGAAGGGAAGGCGACAAAACTGGCTGCTTCGTATTTGTTTTGCTGTTTTTCTTCAAACCTCAAAAGGACATTGACGGGTTGATGGAATGGGCGGGCAAGTGGCAGATGAAGTCCAATGCAGAGAATTGTGAAGTGATTCATTTTGATAGGAAGAACGTGGAGAGACAGTATAAAATAAGGGGTACAATTCTAAAGCGGGTGCATTAGTAGAGGGACCTGGGGGTATATATGCACAAATCATTGAAGGTTCCAGGACAGGTTGAGAGCGCGGTTAATAAAGCACCCGGCTTTATTAATAGGAGCAGTACAGAAGCAAGGAAGTTATGATGATCTTGTATAGAACACTGGTTCGGCGTCAACTTAAATATTGCTTCCAGTTCTGGGCGCCACACTTTAGGAATGATGTGAAGGTATTAGAGCGCAGAGAAGATTCATAAGAATGGTTCCAGGAATGAGGAACTTCAATTATGAGGATAGATTGGAGAAGCTGGGATTGTTTTCCTTGGAGAAGAGAAGGTTGAGAGGAGATTTGATAGAGGTGCTCAAAATCATGAATAGGTCTGGACAGAATAGATAGGGAGAGACTGTTCCCATTGGTGGAAAGATCAGGAACAAAAGGGCACAGATTTAAAGTCATTGGCAAAAGAAGCAATGGAGGCATGAGGAGAGATTTTTTCATGCAGTGAGTGGTTAGGATCTGCAGTGCACTGCCTGAGAGTGTGGTGGAGGCAGGGTCAGTCGAGGCATTTGAGAGAATTGCTTAAATATCTGAAAATGAAGAATGTGCAAGGTTATGGGGAGAAGATGACTAAATGAACTGCGCTTTCAGCGAGCCAGTGCAGACATGAGACTGAGCCGCCTCCTGCACTGTAACATTTCTGTGATTCTTATGGGCTTGTATAATGACCGCTGGCCTTCTCTCCATTTTCCCCTTCCAACCTGCGCTTTCCACAGACAGTAGTGTTTCCCATGCTGACACTTGACTCCTAAGTGTAAGGTGAAGGGAAATGTATCTTCATTCCATCAAAATGAAGATCCATTGCACTCTTTCTAAATTTCTCATTTCCAGGACATCAAAGCTGTGGCACCTTACAAGTTTATAATGCCTTTAAAACTCCAACTTGAGGTCACAATTCTTTTTACTAATACGCCTCACCTTTTTCCTTTTTTGGTCCTTTTACTTGGTCCAAGAATTAAATCTCACAGGTGGGAATACTTTGACTCATGTATATAGGAAAACCAAATATCAAAGCACTTCCCAACTTTTTTATTCCTATTTTGATTGATTCAACTGCCAAGAAAAAATGAAACTTGGCTTTTTTTAAATAAATTTACCAATGGAAAGTTTTTTATTGTTAACAGTCACATTTGTTTGGTAAAAGTTAAACATGTTGGTCTGATCAAGGTGTTAGCGTGCATGCTTTCACACATCTTGCACTCAGCAGATGCTTGCTTACTTCTCACCAGATGTCTTACTGCCAGCACATTGGTGTTGAGTTCATGTTTATCAATGACCTGAAGCAGTGCCAGTGGATCAGGCAGAAGTTCGAGACTCCAAGTGCCATGCAGTTCACAAATGAAGAGAAACGCACCCTCTTGGCCAGGCTGGTCCGCTCTACCAGGTTAGTGCCCCTGCAGCGGCGACAAATAGATGGTTCAATGTGGAAGAAAGACGGGCGGACATGCATTTATATAGTGGCTTAGCATCGCCTTAGAGTATCCCAGAGCACTCGCTGACTAGATCTTTTGTAGCGTAGTCAGTGTTGTAATGTGGGAAACTCCACAGCCAATTTGTGTACAGCAAGCTCCCACAAACAGCAAGGCAATAATGACCAGATCGTCTATTTTAGGTGTTGGTTGAGGGATAACTATTGGCCAGGACATTAATAAACAGTGGATTGCAATTAAAGAACATAAATTGCAGAGCACAAGTCCTTTTTACTAAGCTGCAAATTTTGATCAGAGGCGCTGATAGGGAAACAGGATTGTGGTTACAGATTCTCCTGTGCTGGAGAAGAACCATTTGGACCTTTTGTCAAGGAAACCAGAATCATCTTCGCAACTGTAACTAACGTTTAGGTTTAATGGCTGTTGGCAGTGCTCATTTTATCATTGCACCCATCTAGATTAAGGCCTATTATAAATGCTATTATTTACTTAGCCATAATTTTGGTAATCAGCACAGACTGCAATGGTACTAGGAGGAGATAATCAGGTTTATTTGACTTATGTCTATGCAGCTACGTCTGGTTGTGTGGTTTTAAGAAACCAGTTTGCATAGCTTTAACTTGATTCACACTTTGATGTTTTGAATTTTTATAATTGGGATTGTTGTGCCTCACTCTTCTGCCTTTTGATTTTTTTTTTTCTCCCAGGTTTGAGGAGTTTCTGCAGAGGAAGTGGTCCTCTGAGAAACGCTTTGGCTTAGAAGGCTGTGAGGTGCTGATCCCAGCACTGAAAACCATCATCGACAAATCCAGTGAAAATGGTGTCGACAATGTCATCATGGGCATGCCTCACAGGTAATGCCAAAGGGTAGCAGGGAAGTACTTACTGTCTCTGGGAGTTAGTCACTCCAACAGCATATAGAAGAAGAAAACTCGAGCTTTATTTTCCAATTTTTGCTCCTTTTTTCTTTATCTATTTGGCCTGTACCTCCAGCACATTGGGCACTTAAACTTATTGTCCAGCTGTAGCTGGGGGAGAAGAACCAGTTGTATCTCTTCTCCACTTTTTGTTAATGCAGCTCACTTTGGGAATTGAGTGAAACAAGGCTTGACTTTACCTACATAAAAAGGATTACATACCTAAGATGCACAGCACAGAAACGGGCCATACAGCCCAATCAGTCCAGGCTGGCATTTATGCTGCACTCAAGCCTCCTCCCATCTTTTCTCATCTATCCTAACCCTCTATTCCCTTCTCCCTCATATGCTTGTCTAGTTTCCCCTTAAATACATCGATACTATTCACTTCAACCACTCCCTGTGGTAGTGAGTTCCAGATTCTCACCGCTCTGGGTAAAGAAGTTTCTCCTGAATTCACTATTGGATTTCTTGGTGACTAGCTTATATTGATGGCCTTTAGTTCTGCTCTTCCCCACAAGAGGAAACATTCTCTCTGTATCCACTCGATCAAAAACCTTTCAGAATTTTAAAGACCTTGATTAGGTCACCCCCTGAGCTCCCTTTTTTCGAGAGAAAAGAGACCCAGCCTGTCAATCCTTTCCTGATTTGTGACCCCACACATTTCTGGGATCATCCTTGTAAATCTTCCCTGCACCCTCTCCAGTGCCTATACATCCTTTGTATAATATGGTGACCAGAAATGCAGGCAGCGTTCATAAGGTTCGATACAGGTTTAGCATAGCTTCCCTACTTTCCAATTCTGTCCTTCTAGAAATAAAGCCTAGTTTTTTATGATGACCTTGCTAACCTGTGGCACTGCTTTTAGTAACTGATGTATTTTTAGACAGAGATCCCTTTGTTACTCTACCCCACTGAGATTTGCACCTTCCAAGTAATAAATGATCTCCCTATTCTTCCTACCAAAATGTACTACCTCACATTTACCTGTATTGGGCTTCATTTGCTAATTATTTGCCCATTTTGCAAATTTATGAATATCTATAAATTATTGCAGTCCTGTTCAGTATTGACTATTGCCCCTCATCTCTCTTTCCACCGCCCCTCCCCCCCCCCAACAATTTAGTGTCATACTTCAGCCTGCGACCCTGATTATCATCACATCAGGGCTCAGTGCCATCATGCTGCCCTTGTACCTCTGTTGAAGGCATTCACATCATTTAATAATTCGTCTTATTCTTCATAGAAATAATTTTCTATGGAGAATCACAATTTATGCTTCCTCTCCTTCTATACTTTTCAATTTTTTTTGAAAATTGATGTCTGCTAGCCACTCTCTTTTTAAAAAAAAACTTAACAAAATCTAAACCATTGATTGCTTTCCTAACTTATTTCCTACTTCCACCACATATCTGGAGCTCCCTCTGTAAAAGCACCCAAGTCGTAATATTCAGTGACACATACAATATAAATTATAATTTGTCTGGTTTCAAACTTCACCCTCTGGCTTGGGATCCATTTATCAAACACTACTTTCAACCCTTAGATGATCTCTGGTATGTTTTTTGGGTTTCTTTTTGAGACTCTGATATTTCTGGCTGCTAGAATGGCCATAGGTCCTTGGGTCATAATTTTGACTTGGGTTTTAAATGGTAAATAAATTTATAAAACTGTTAAGGGAATTTTAATAATGTATTAACCAATATATAATTTTGCAAGTTATTAAGATTGTCTAGCTCCTCATCTAGTGGAAAATAGCAGTTATAGTTATGAACATAGTATTATGGTATTCTTTTCTATGAACAATACTCCAGCGTAATGGCACTGCTTTTCTCTTGTCAGTGGAAGCGATCTGATCTAGACTTGAACACAATTGGTTGTTAAAATGCCAGCCAAAAGCAGCCAGGACCAACTGGGTTTAAGTCGTGGTCAACTTTGAAAAAGGTTGCCAATTGAAACTGTGTTTGAGTGAGATGTTTGTATTTAAGTTGATTGATTAATCGATTGATTGGCTTGCCCTTACCCGCTTCCCACTTTAGAACTGTAGTTGTTAAAATGTGTGCCTGCTCACTGCATAGCCTGTCTAACCTTGGTGTGATATTGGGCAATGTAAATCATCTTAAATAAAAAAACAGCTTCTCTAGTTTTTCCGAGATAAATGGCTGGAGTTGCAGAATATGGTTCCTGTTATGATCCCAGCTGAGGTTACGCTGTACAAGCCTGATCCCAGAGTGGAACCCAGCTTCATAGATCTAACTTTTAATTTGTTTGTTTAGATATGTGGAGAGTCACCGGAGTCAGCAAATTAACTTTTTTTGAAAACAATAAAACATTTATTTAACAAGAAAAGATGAACTATGTTACATTACTCTTTCACCTACAACCATACCTTTACAGATTATAGAGTTGTAAGGATAACAAGTTACAAAAGCTATCTTATACGCTAATGTTCACAGTAAGTACACAGTCCATGCAAACTAATAGGTGACCTGTGGTCAGACACACCACACTGATACCAAGTGACAGATGCCACCTCAATCAGATGCTATGGATCTCACCAACTCCCCCAGACGCTTGTCACACTGAGCACCAACTGGTCTCTCCGCACTTCATCTTTCACACGAGGCTTTCCAATCTCCATTCGCCAAGAACTCGCCTTGGAATCTCCTCCCAAACCGACGCTTTCTCTCAGACGCCTTCTGCAAGGGTTCACCTCCAGAGTTTTGAACTCTCCTCCTAATGTTCCTCCCCCGGGTCACCACATTCATTCAAGCTTTCCTCCATGCACTCTCTGCTGACTCAGCTGTCAACAATACACCACTGCTTCATATGCCCTTGGCAAAGAGTTATAGACCTTCAGTTGTCTCTTTGGACCTTCTGGCTTCTTGTAAGTCCTTATCTCTTTAAGCCTGGTGCCTTTCTCTGCTCCTCACTGTTAACTTCACTTAACAGGACCTTTTCCAGATTCCTGTCCTTGCTTTATCTAGAAGGTCTTCCTGGGACTTTCTCCTGCCCCACTCCCCTGGATTTGGGGACTTTCTTCTTTAGCTTGAGACTTGCTATCTGTTCCATTTGCTCCAGTCTCTCCCTGGAAGCTACTTTCAACCAACTTTAGCTTAGAATTGGCTACCTGTGCCCTCTAGGTTGCTTCTGCTTGGTAGCTGTCTTCAAACTGAACTCAAAACTGCAGTTTCTTTAATTTTTCTGTGTGTGTGTATAGTGTGTGGGCCCTGCCTCTCTGGATCCTTGTTGCTAGGCAACAGCACACTCTTGTTTGCTTAATTTCTCTTTAGGAGCTATAAAACTCATTGAAGATGCAGGCACCTTTTAAAGTGAAACTAAAACTCAACTTGACTTTTTCTTAACACAAATACAAATCAAAATCAAACTTTAAAGCTAAAACTCATTCCTAACACCCACAAATACAAATATAACTTCCTTAAACTATCTCTATTTCCTAACATTCCCTAGAAAAATCCTTCGTTAATTAAAAAGAGAACTTGATTTACTCAGTCTAGTCAAGCAGTGGCCCTTCAGAACACTGGGAAAGTGGCTGAAGGATGGTCTGAGACTAGATTATCAGCTTTCTGCATCTCCTTGGGTGACGGTGCAGCAATGAAGGAGGCGGCAGACTCTGTTAACTTTGCCATATCACTTCGTTGAAGCCTTGCCTAGTCGAAGAACACAGCATCTTAAGCAGTGACGGGTGGTCCTGAGCAGATGGTGAGATCCAAGTCATGACAATGGTACTTTGGATGGTTGTCCTCGAAACAAAAACATCTCATTCGAACACAGCGTCACTTGGCAACTTTTTTCAGAGTTGACCGTTCCTTAAACCCAATTGGTCTCGGTTACTTTTGGCTTAATGTAATTTTGTGGACCGCCTGTTTGAGAACTGCGGGCTTAGAGCATCAGCCGTCTGCAAATCTTTGCCTGGACTTTTCTGTGCGTGGTAGCCATTTGGTTTAATGCGTTTCTTCATCCCGTGTAGAGGCCGTCTAAATGTGTTGGCTAATGTCATCAGGAAGGAACTGGAGCAGATATTCTGTCAGTTTGACTCGAAATTGGAAGCTGCCGATGAGGTGAGTGTTGTGGGTGGACATGTGTTTGTCAATGTGCAGTGTTAGAGGATGACATTTCTGTGCAGTACAACTGTTGAGATTTTAGCCAGTTTTTATACTGGCTTCACTCCTTTGCTAGACGCAAATGGAGCTGTGGGTATTTACCAAAGCTTTATGTTGCCTGTGTGTCACCGCACCCCGTGCTGTTCTTTGTCAACAGGGCACTGGTGATGTGAAGTACCATTTAGGTATGTACCATCGGCGGATCAATCGTGTAACAAACAGAAATATAACACTCTCTCTGGTGGCTAACCCATCGCATCTGGAGGCTGTCGATCCTGTTGTACAAGGAAAGACCAAAGCGGAACAGTTTTACCTCAGTGACACAGAAGGAAAGAAGGTACGGTATGAACTATCAGCTCCTATATTAGTATCTTCCTGTTGTGCAAACCATTATTTCCCTGAAGACGAGCAGACATATCCCAACAGAGGAAACTGATAAGTGGGAGGGAGAAGATGTCACACTGGTACAACAGAAGTTGCTTCTTAAAGGTTGGAACTGGAGCTTGGTAGAGGAATCTTTATTGTATCTTGCCTCTGCTGTACATGTCCTGCGAGCGTTGGAGCATTTTGCATATATTTTTGATGTCCTCCTTGTCTTTTTTTTAAAGGGTGTATTTTTTTCCTCTTCTAGGTTGTTCCAAAGATGAGTTTCACGTTTTCATGTGACATTATGTCCACTGTGTCACCTGCTAGGACAAATATCTTTGAAATGTTGACGCCATTAATTATTTTTAACGCCGTAAGGACAAGAAACTCGAGTATGTGGCGTGGATTTTTAAAATTGCACCCATGGCTGCTGCTGTACCTTTCCTTTTTAACACGGATAAGGGGTTGGCCATTTAGGATTGAGATGAGAAATGTCTTCACTCAAATGATTGTGAATCTTCGGAATTCTCCACCCGAGGGGGTTGTGGATGTTCGTTGAGCATGTTCAAGACTGAGTAGAGTTTTGCAATTAAAGGTTGTGGAGGTGGTAGAATATCAGCCATGATCATATTGAATGGTGGAGCAGGCTCAACAGGCCGAACGGTCGCTGCCGCCTCCTATTTCATATGTTCTTATGGCATGAAAGCCTGAATATCATATAACCGATGCCTGTCTGCCATCAATACTTGGAGGGTAATCCTATCTCTTTTGATAGTGACTGCTTATAAAAAGTCCTCTTGGTTTAATTGTTTCCTTGGCCATTTAGTTGTGACGTTGGGTGTCCTTTTAGCGGCCCTGCTGCAGGTCAGTTTGTTCTGGAGCTGTGCAAAATATTTGAGGCGAGTACCTTTGACGGAGCCTTGGATCTTTTGAACTCTGATTTGATTAGCATATCTGTACCCAGAGGCAGCTCAGATCAGGAATGAAACAATGACTCTTTATTTCACTTCTAAGTCACTGGTGGACTCCAGGGAAGCCAAGGTGTGTACCCTGTAAAAATCACTGGTCGGTGCAAACACTCAAACTGTTGCCACTTCCAAACAGTTTTAAGAACAATGAGCAATCTTGCTGAAAAGGGAGACATGTTGCCAAAGCTTTTTGTCTTGCACTCATCAGGACAAATGCACGAATGCCAAATTTCAAACAATTGCAGCAGTTTATGCTACAGGAAGAAAGGGTGCAGATTGACGAGCCAGTCGGCTCTGATTAGCTGTGGCGTTGCCATAGAGAAAACAATGAGGGACTATAGGCTCCCTAAGCTCCTGGGTAATTCAAAAAAGGCCCAAGGCTTGAACATATTCCTTTTGTTTTCAGAGAATGGGTCACTGCGTATGAGTGATGTCACTTCTAGCAAGCATAAATGAGCCACGTTACGAGCTCAACTGATTATCTTTGATTTTATCTTTTTTAGAATTACCCGGGAGCTTGGGAGCCTATAGTTCCCTATTGCTTTCTCCATGGTAATACTTCAGCCAATCAGAGTTAACTTGCCAATTAATCAGCACCCTTTTCTCCTGTCATATAAATTGTTGTGGTAGTTTGAAATTTGGTTTTCATGTGTTCGTCCTGATCAGTGCAAGACGAAAATCTTTTCGGCAACAAGTTTCTCTCTCCATCGAGATTCAAGTTCTGTACGACCAATCGATTGTTTTGTATAAATGAGAAACAATGATATTATTTTTGTCTGCTGATTTTCAGTGTTGTCTAAATATTGTGCTCTAAATACCTGTCAATGAACAGCTTGAGCGACATCATCTGTTCATGTGTTTTTATCCCCCGTTTTTTGGAGAGATTTGTAGCATCTAGTGACATCCCATATTATTCCTGTGCATATCCCAGTGGAATAAGGATAAATCGTTGTCCAGTAAAACCCATCCCATATGCCTCACCTTTAAAAAAAAAATTAAGTTTCAGTATGCGGGAGGCTTGAACTTGTCAAAAGTAGTGGGAGGAAACCTGAATCAGTAATCAGTTCATTTGCGATAAAAATCTGATGCAGGAGATGTTCACAGATTAAATCTTGACGTGTTATTGTTCCAGGTAATGTCCATCCTTCTGCATGGTGACGCAGCCTTTGCAGGACAGGGAATTGTCTATGAAACCTTCCACTTGAGTGACCTTCCATCATATACGACTCACGGAACAATTCACGTGGTGGTGAATAACCAGGTACGGTAATTGTTTAGCTGAACGATGCTCTCTGACTGCCTCTAATAGAGTAAAGATGGAAAATAGTCCCTTGGTGAACACAAGTTGGAATTGACAAACGAGTGAAAACGTGTTCTTCTCCAGAACAAACGGGGTAAACGGTGTACTGCTTTGAAGATGTTCTCAATTGTGCTCTGTTCTAAAATGCAGCATTAAGAGCCTAAAAGGCTAAATCACTAGACTCTGAGTAACCCCCAGCCTCAGCCAATATTTACACTAAGGCTTCTCATAATGTGGCCATTTGTAGCTGCCCTTTTTTATCTGTGGCCCTGCTGCTGAATGTGTACTCGGACCTCCATTCACTGTCTGCACGTCTGTGGGATGCTGACTGAGCTGGGATCCTGTACTGTTCTCTTGTGTCCCTCTATCCAGGAAAATCAAGGTGAGGGCCTGTTGTTAGGGAGTTGGGTTAGTCCAGCTTCCATGCAGCAAATGAAAGAATTCTACTTAATTCAAACTATTTCCTTGAACTGTCACCTGTCCAGTTGTGAATTCTCCTCTGTTTACAGAATTAGTGAATTTACATTAGGGAAGAGAAGATCATTTATTTATTGTCGGTGAAGAATTGCCTGGTTTTCAAAGGACAAGTGCCCACAGTAGCATGATTTGAATCAGGGGCTTATTGAATGGGGGATTCACTGGCGCGGATTTGTATCCCATTGCTCTGATTTCTGAGAGCACATGGGTAGGAGATATGGTGCGGTGCCAAGTACATAGGCCCAACGATTGACTGATCGAATCAAACAGTACGTTCCTTCGCTTGTTCGTAATAGGCAGGATACAGCCTGTGCTTGCAAAGCCCAAAACAAAACGTCTGCCGTTAGATATGATTCAGTGATTGAAGAATACTTACTGAACAATCCTTAGTGCACTAATAGCTACACTAACAACCAATTAAAGATAATCAGTCACACTCATAGCATGGCTCATTTACACTAGCTAAAAGTGACACACCTTCATACGCAGGGACCCATTCTCTGCAAACAAAAGGAATATGTCCACGCCTTATGCCCTTGTTGAATTACCCGGGAGCTTTTAGTTCCCTGTTGCTTTCCCCATGGCAACACCTCGGCCAATCAGAGTTGACTTGCCAATTAATCATCACCCTTTTCTCCTATAGCATGAATCGTTATCATTCGAAATTTGGCATTTTTGCTTTTGTCCTGAGGAGTGCAAGACTAAAAGCTTCAGCAACATGTCTCTCTTTTCCGTGATGGAATGGAATCAGAATGGTTACATTCGGCCCATCATGTCTGTGCCAGCTGTTTTTAATGCTGCTCAGCTAGTCCCATTTCCCTGCCTTTTCCTCATAGAAAATTTTTCACTTCAGATAATGATCCAATTCTGTTTTGAAAGCCATAATGACATGGGCTATGATTGTGAACCTTGACCTGTTTAAAAACATTGGTTCAGCAGGAAACGTTCCTGAGGAAAAGGCAATCAGGAGGGTAATTGCAAATTGAAACATCAAAATCGAAGTTAATTATTACCTAAGCATGCCTTACGCGGCCGGGTGGCCCATTATTAGATTCTGCGTCTGATGGTTTTGTTGTCTTGTTAGATTGGGTTCACGACTGATCCACGAGTAGCCCGCTCTTCTCCATACCCCACTGACGTGGCCCGTGTGGTGAACGCTCCTATTTTCCATGTGAATGGAGATGACCCAGAGGCGGTGATGTATGTGTGTAATGTGGCTGCCGAGTGGAGGAACACTTTTCATAAGGATGTAGTGATTGATTTGGTAGGTAACTGATCGGTGGAGGTGCGAACTGCTTTTCTGCTCCCTAACACGTTTGTCCGCGGGACAGGAAATGGATAACTAGCCTCAATTTTTACTCGGGTTGTAATAGAACGTAGATACCCCATAAAATTGTGGGAGTAGGAGGGCAGCATGAAGGCCACCCAGGATATTTTGCGGGACCCCCACCTGCAAACCCACCAACTGGGTAAATTCTGCCATACATTCCTGTTTCCAAGTCTCCAGAACGTTGCGAAATTAATTTTCAATCTGTGTCCCATTGACCAATTTTAACAGGGTTAGAACGTCACTCAAGAAATAGGAGCAGGAGTAGACCATACGGTTCCTCCAGCCTGCTCCGCCATTCTGTACGATCGACTCCACTTTCCTGCCCACTTCCCATGTCCCTGGGAACATCGATTCCCTGAGTTACCAAAAATCTGTCCATCTCCTCTTTTTAAATGTATTCAACGATAGTGCCCACAACCCGCTGGGGTAGAGAATTCCAAAGATTCACAACCCGCTGAGTGAAGAAATTTCTCCTCATCCCAGCCCTAAATGGTTGGCCCCTTATTCTGAGACTTTGGCCCCCATGTCTTTCTTTCCCCTGGTCGAGGAATCTATCTCGTGTCTACCCTGTCAAGTTCCTTCAGAATCTCTTGTATGCTTCAATGAGATCTCTCAGAAACTCCAGAGAGTATAAATCCAATTTACTTGGCCACTCATCATAGGACACACGCACACACCCACCCACCAACACCACTCTCTCTCTCTCCCTCTCCCACTCTCTCTCTCCCTCTCTCTCTCTCTCTCTCTCTCTCTCTCTTTTTTCCCCCACCCAAACACCCAATCCCAGGGTCCAACTTAGTGAACCTTTGCTGTGTTGCCTCCTTCCTTGACTGTGGAGACCAAAACTAGTGTTCCAGATGTGGCATATTGTTGTGTGGTTATAGCCCTGGGGGAGCTATTCAGTAAGGAGAGATTAACCGTGGGAGGGAGGATGACAGTGTCATTTTCTGATGGGAAACCTGAGCCCACTTGCTGTGTATTTAAAGGTCTGTTTTCGGCGCAATGGCCACAACGAGATGGATGAACCAATGTTTACTCAGCCACTGATGTACAAGCAAATCAAGAAGCAGAAAGCCGTGCTGAAGAAGTATGCAGAGAAGCTGATGTCCGAGGGCGTTGTGACTCAGCAAGAGTTTGAGGTTTGGAGTTCTTTTTATTTTGTCAGCTTTGAATGTTGAACCCTGCAGGGTTACTTACGGTAATGTTGTGCTGATGCACTGGACTAATAATCCAGAGAACGCGAGTCCCATTCCTCTCCCGCTCTGCCCTGTAGCCCTACAAGTTTACTTCCCTCAAGTGCCCATCCAATTTCCTTTTTAAATCATTCATCGTCTCCACTTCCACCACCCCCATAAGTAAGTTCCAGGTTGTTATCACTCACTGTGTGTATAAAAAAAAAAGTTCTCCCTTACATCACCTACCACTCTGTACCTCAGCCAAAATCTTAAATGTGTGTCCCCCTAGTCCTTGTACAGTCAGGTAGTGGGAATAGCTTTTCTTTGTCTACCTTATCCAAACCTGTCAGAATCTTGTCCACCTCTATCAAATCCCCACTCAATCTCCTTTGCTCCAAGGAGAACGACCCCAGCTTCTCTGACCTAGCCTTGTAGCTTAAAACCCCTCATCCCTGGAACCATTCTGGTAAATCTCCTCCGCACCCTCTCAGGGAACCTCATGTCCGTTCTAAAGTGTGGTGACCAGAACTGGATGTCATACTCTAGTGAGAGTTCAAATCCCATCATGACAGTTTAAAAACTAGCATTCAGTTTTAAAAATATCTGGAAATAAAAAGCTCATATCAGTAAAAAGGTGACCATAACGCTCAAGGCAATTGTGTAAAAACGCAACTGGTTTATTATTACCCGTTGGGGAAGGAAACATGTGCTCAATCCATCTGGCTTAAATATGACTCCAGTCTCACACTAATATGGTTGACTCTTAACTTGCCCAGCAAGCGGTCTGTAGATGACATTGCCAGCAATGCCCAAGAGCAAATAATACAATTTCTTTCCAAAGATCTTGAACGACTGGTTTCCCTCAATGTAAAGTACCTTGGCAAATCTGAGAAGTTCATCTTTGGTGTCATCACGAGATCCGTCTGTTGGGAGCTGAGCTCATTGACGAACACAACACCTGAGAATAGATCATTGCCAATGTACATCAAAATGGCATGTCCTTTATTTGGCATCTGGGGGAGTTATCTAGATCTGTGGTTCTTGAACCTTTTTTGTTCGTGGATACACACAGGGATTTTTGTCCCACCTATCTACCGGTCCTACTCTTTCCCCTCTCCCCCCTGCCCCCCCCCACTTTCACTTAATACTGCAAAAAAAATCAGAATTAATGGGAACTTTCGGAAATGATAAACATTTTGCTGCTTTTTCTTGGCTAAATGTAATAAACAAATGTGCATTATTTTTTTCTATTAAATATCATAAGCAAATAATTCATTAATGCCAGAAACAAAAATATAGACCTTGCAGATTATAAGCAGTAATAGTACAAGTGAATGTTATTTAAAGCATTGGAGCACTAATTCACCAACAACCAAATTAAGATAATTAGTCAAACTCATAACATGACTCATTTACATTTGTTCAAAGCAACATCCATTCACGTGCAGGAACCCATCCTCTGCAAACAAAAGGAAGGTGTTCAAGCCTTGTGCCTTTTTTTTGAATTACCGGGAGCTTGGGAAACCTATTGTTTTCCCCATGGCAAGTCTTCAGCCAATCAGAATCGACTTGCCAAGCAATCAGCACCCTTTTCTCCTGGAGTATAAATTGTTGTGATTGTTTGAAATTTGGCATTCTTGTGTTTTTCCTGTTGAATGCAAGGCAAAAAGCTTCAGCAATGTTCTAATATGTTATCAGACCATCGCACTAACCTTCTGAGAAACTAATACCTACCTTACAGACAAATTACCTTATTAGACAAATTAACAGTGACGTAAATCTTGCTTGTAAAACTACATTGGGTTGTTGCTCATGCTGCACACGTGGGAGCTGGTCTGATGTCATGCGAGTGGTGGAAAGGAGAGTTTATGCCTGCTTTATTATGGCCTCACCCGTGATGTTGCGTACATGACTTGCATTTTAGACCAGACCACCTGGCAGGACCCTCACAGACCACCAGTGGTTTGGGGACCCCACTTTCAGAGCCACTGATCTAGGTTAAGGTTGAGCTGTAATCCTTTAAAAAGAACTCCCAGCTCCTGCCTGTGTCACCACAGCTATCTGTTTAAGATGTTGACGGCCCTAGTGTGTGTGCACAGTTGGCGCTTTAGTCATAATTCCTACTTCTGAAGATGTCTTTTTCTTTTCTGTTTTTGGTTTGTGTAGGCAGAAATGGCGAAATATGATAAAATATGTGAGGAGGCATATGCCCGATCGAAAGATGAGAAAATCATGCACATCAAACACTGGCTCGACTCACCATGGCCTGGTATGTATTTTGGCGCGCGATGCAAGGACTCCAGAGAAGGCCTAAACCCAGAGGGGACAAGGTTTCTGGGGCCACATTCAGTATAATTCAAACTGAAGTATGAAGCGGTGCTGCTGCTTTGCTGCCCAGTTATAGGTCGGAGAAGATGATGCGAGTGTGTGCGTCTTCCTTGCCTGGCTAAGCTGAGCTGCTGAGTTAGGAGGTTTGTTTGGTTGTAGAAGGCAGAGTCACACTAGCAATTAAATAATCACTGGATTGGGTAGCTGTTTTACAGGTTGCACATCTTTCAAGTTGCACCTATTAATTGTGCTTAAAATGTGTCACAAGGAAAGAAGTCACCTTTGAAGCCGTGGATAAGCTGGGAACGTCTGTGTGCCGTTCAATGTAGCATTTGTGACGAGAAGAACTCCAATTCAATTTTGTGATTTTTAGTGGAATAGCCGGGCTGCAGGAGAGTGTTTCTATTTCAGTTTGGCTTCGTTAGACTGAGCTCTGTAAAGACCAGCTTCTGAAACAAAGTACCCTGATCCCTTTCTGCTGCAACTGGGAGCTCTTCAGCAGATCATCTCTTGCATCTGCATGCTTTGGTGTAACCAGATCTCTGGTGCTGTGCAATGAATGCGAATAACACTGCCGTTGGCTGCACAGAGCTTGTGTACGAGGACAGTGATTCTTTTTTGGTTGAAGGACCCCTTTTCCAAATGGTTTAATAATCACAAAACTGCTTCCATCTGAATTATGATACTATAAACGTTTCTGAATGTAACGGCCCTCTGCGGCGTTAAAAGTACTTGCGTGAAGTTTCCCCAGGGCTGTACCATATAATGAACATTGATTGTGAAGATTCCTATATTCCATTCTGCCTTTCAGGATGCCTGTTGAATGCTTCACCACATGGCACCTCCCTTTCTGGAGTGGGGTCTGGTTCGATGGCTGCCGATAAGGGACACTGGCACTGTGTCTGCCTTCGCCACCTGCCTGACTCGCACAGTTGCTGAGTGTCTCAGGGTGCTTTCCTCCCACCACTTGCTGTTTAACTAGCTTGCCTGCACTATCACCGACACACTGCCTGGAATGCAGCATTTTTTGCTGTCGGGCCATCTTCGGTAACTGGATGACCGGCAGCATGCGCCAGACCCACACCATTGCACCGAGTCCTGTTCCCCTTATTTCCAAGTCTCCAATTTGGAAAGCACTGTGTTAGGGGACAACAACGCTACTCAGAAATCAAAGCATCGGTGGCTGCATTGCCGGTGTGAGGATTAATCAGCCGGACCACCTTGCACACCTCAAAGCAGTGGCTGGGAGCACACCTGCCTGTCCTGTCTATAAGTGAAAAGAAATGAAGTACTGTATATACCCATTGTAAAAGTCAGATTTTTGCGACCTATTTTTTAGGCATAAAGTTAATGGTTGATGTTTGCATGGGTTCTATTTTTGAGGGGTTTACATGCATGCTTGATTTGGGGCCTCACAGAACCCTGTACATGGTTCGGCTGTCTAGGTGAGTTCACTGATTTGTCAGCTGCCCCTGCCCATTGCTACGACATTTTTTTAAAAAAAATTCATTCACGGGATGTGGGCTTTGCTGGCTGGGCCAGCATTTATTGCTCATCCTTAGTTGCCCTTGAGAAGGTGGTGGTGGTGAGCTGCCTTCTTGAACTGCTGCAGTCCATGTGGTGTAGGTATACCCACAGTGCTGTTAGGAAGGGAGCTCCAGGATTTTGACCCAGCGACAGTGAAGGAACGAGCCTTGGTGAATTCCTGCAGTGCATCCTGTAGATGTTACACACTACTGCTACTGTGTGTCAGTGGCGGAGGGAGTGAATGTTTGTGGATGTGGTGCCAATCAGGTGGGCTGCTTTGTCCTGGACAATGTCCAGCTCCTTCAGTGTTGTGGGAGCTGCACTCATATAGGCAAGTAGGGGGTAGTCCATCATATTCCTGACTTGTGCCTTGTAGATGGTGGACAGGCTTTGGGGAGTCAGGAGGTGAGTTACTCATCACACGGTTCCTAGCCTTTGACCTGCTCTTGTGTACAGTATTTATATGGCTAGTCCAGATGAGTTTCTGGCCAATGGTAACCCCCCCACTCCCCCAGCCACCAGGATGTTGATAGTGGGGGATTCAGTGATGGGAATGCCATTGAAAATCAAAATCAAGGGACGATGGTTGGATTCTGTCTTGTTGGAGATGGTCATTGCCTGACATTTGTGTGGTGTGAATGTTACTTGCCACTTGTCAGCCCAAGCCTGGATATTGTCCAGGTCTTGCTGCATTTGGACATGGACTGCTTCGGTATCTGAGGAGTTGCGAATGGTGCTGAACATTGTGCAATCATCAGCGAACATCCCCATTTCTGACCTTATGATGGAAGGAAGGTCGTTGATGAACCAGCTGAAGATGGTTTGGCTGAGGACACAACCCTGAGGAACTCCTGCAGTGGTGTTCTGGAGCTGAGATGACTGACCTCCAACAACCACAACCATCTTCCTTTGTGCTGGGTATGACTCCAACCAGTGGAGAGATTTCCCCCTGATTCCCATTGACTCCAGTTTTGCTGGGGCTCCTTGATGCCACACTCGGTCAAATGCTGCCTTGATGTCAAGGGCAGCCACTCTCACCTCACCTTGGGAGTTCAGCACTTTTGTCCTTGTTTGATCCAAGGCTGTAATGAGGTCAGGAGCTGAGTGGCCCTGGCAGAACCCAAACTGGGCTTCACTGAGCAGGTTATTGCTAAACAAGTGCTGTATGATAGCACTGTTGATGACCCCTTCCATCACTTTACTGATAATCTTTTAAATGAAAACCAAATCAACAAAATTGGGATAAATCAGGCACAGCCCCTAATTCAGGTCAGCTGTATCACTTTACTGATGATGGAGAGTAGACTGATGGGGCAGTAATTGGCTGGGTTGGATTTGTCCTGCTATTTATGTACAGGACATACCTGGGCAATTTTCCACATAGCCGGGTAGATGCCAGTGTTGTAGCTGTACTGGAACAGCTTGGCTAGGGGCGCAGCAAGTTCTGGAGCGCAAGTCTTTAGTGCTATTGCCGGAATCTTGTCAGGGCCCATAGCCTTTGTAGTATTCAATGCCTTCAGCTGTTTCTTGATATCATGTAGAGTGAATCGAATTGGCCACAGACTAGCATCAGTGATGCTGGGGACCTCTGGAGGAGGCTGAGATGGATCATCCACTTGGCACTTCTGACTGAAGATTGTTGTGAATGCTTCAGCCTTATCTTTGATACTGATTGTGCTGGGCTCCCCCATCATTGAGGATGGGAATATTTGTGGAGCCTCCTCCTCCAGTGAGATGTTTAGTTGTCCATCACTATTCGTGACAGGATGTGGCAGGACTGCAGAGCTTAGATCTGATCTGTCGGTTGTGGAATCACTTGGTTCTTGCACTTGCTGCTTATGCTGCTTGGCACGCAAGTAGCCCTCTGTTATAGCTTCACCAGGTTGACACCTCATTTTTAGGTGTGCCTGGTGCTGCTCCTGGCATGTCCTCCTGCACTCTTCATTGAACCATGGTTGATCCCCTGGCTTGATGGTAATGGTAGAGTGGGGGATATGCTGGGCCATGAGGTTACAGATTGTGTTTGAGTACAATTCTACTGTGGCTGATGGCCCACAGCACCTCAGCTGCCCTAGTCTTGAGTTGCTAGATCTGTTTGAAATCTATCCCATTTAGCATGGTGGTAATGCCACACAACACAATGGAGAGTATCCCACAATGGAGAGTATCCTGAATGTGAAGACAGGACTTCGTCTCCACAAGGACTGTGCAGTGGTCACTCCTACCGATACTGTCATGGACAGATGCATCTACAGCAGGCAGGTTGGTGAGGACGAGGTCAAATATGTTTTTTCCTCTTGTTGGTTCACTCACCACCTGCTGCAGACCCAGTCTAGCAGCTATGTCCTTTAGGACTCGGCCAGCTCGGTCAGTAGTGGTGCTACCAAGCCACTCTTGGTGATGGACGTTGAAGCCTCTCACCCAGAGTACATTCTGCACCCTCGCCACCTTCGGTGCTTCCTCCAAGTGGTGTTCAACATGGAGGAGCCCTGATTCATCAGCTGAGGGAAGGCGGTACGTGCTAATCAGCAGGAGGTTTCCTTGCTCATGTTTGACCTGATGCTATGAGACTTCATGGGGTCCAGAGTCAATGTTGAGAACTCCCAGGGCAACTCCCTCTTGACTGCATACTACTGTGCTGCCACCTCTGCTGGGTGTGTCCTATCCCACCGGCTGGACCCACTGCTGGGTCTGTCCTGCCGGTGGGATAGGACATAACCAGGGACGGTGATGGTGGTGTCTGGGACATTAGATGGAAGATATGATTCCGTGAGAATGACTATGTCAGGCTGTTGCTCTCCCAATTTTGGCACTGGCCCCCAGATGTTAATAGAGTCGACAGGGCTGTTTCCGGTGCCTAGGTCGATGCTGTGTGGCCCGTCCGGTTTCGCTGCTTTTTTTGTAGCGGTTTGTTACAACTGAGTGGCTTGCTCGGCCATTTCAGAGGGCATTTAAGAGTCAACCACATCGCTGTGGTTCTGGAGTCACATGTAGCTCAGACCGGGTAAGGACAACAGATTTCCTCCCCTAAAGGGCATTAGTGAACCAGGCAGGTTTTTACAACAATCAACAATGGTTTCATGGTCATCATTAGACTTTTAATTCCAGGTTTTTATTAAACTCAAATTCCACCTTCTGCCATGATGGGATTCGACCCTGGGTCCCCAAAGCATTACCCTGGGTCTCTGGATTACTAGTCCAGTGACAATATCACTCCGCCATCACCTCCCCCTAATGCCAGGTGATGTCCGCTCTGCCACAGTTGGGGCAGGTTGCGCTGTTTACACCCAAGCCCTGGTGCAGCAGGCAGACTGATTGTTTTGCAGCTTTGGCTCCTTGATGAGGGGTGGGGAGGGGGATGTGGGTAGTGCTGCGATTCGGGCTGTCCATAATGGTGATATTAGCAGAGCATCGGTTCAAGCAGATGGACTGCCAGGGTTTCCCTTGACAGCGTCTCCTGCCTGCCCCTGAGTGTGTGGAGGGGCTGGGGAGGGGAGTGGGACAGCCTACTGTCCTTGGAAATACTAAAGTTGACTTTTACATGAGGTACGTGCAAAAGTTATGAAATCTTGAGCTAAAGATCAGGTTTTACTTATGCATTTGTGTATGTGTTATGTCTCTGGTCTCCTTTTAGATATGTGCTTCATTCTTGCCTCCCTTCTGCCTTTAGGTTTTTTCACTCTCGATGGCCAGCCTAAAAGCATGAAGTGTCCCTCCACTGGTCTGAGTGAGGAGACGCTGGCTCACATCGGAGGTGTAGCCAGCTCTGTGCCGGTGGAAGATTTCACTATTCATGGAGGTAGATCGGAGTTAATTTGATGCGGACCAGTACAGCCCCACAGTTCACACCCAGCAGCATTAGCCATTGCTTGGCCCACGTGGGTATTTTTGAACATAATAAGAGGGATAAGAAATGACTTCTTGGCCCATCAATGCTCACCCCATCTATTAGACAACTCAACCTTGTGGCCCTGTCCTCCCTGAGTCACTAACAATGCTAACTCCTGGGGAAAGATGACAAACAGTGAGTAGAAGGAAACGTGACCAATTTCAGAAAAAGAGGCCTCGAGACAAAACTCCCCAAATCTTAAAATAACTGAGCAAACTCGCAACGTCACTCGACAGACTTGTCTAACATCAGTCTCAACATTTGAAGATATTTGATTAGGAGAAATGTCCATCGCTGCCTGTCCGGTCCCTGTCTCAGAACATGTCCACTTTTACTTTCAAGGACTTCCCTACATGGCTTGCAGTAATACATTCTAAGATCCAATTTTCCCTTGTCAGTCCTAATGGTTTAACGGTATTGCTGGCCCAGCCAGTGTTGCCCACGTCCCATGAATGAATAAAAAAAAAATTTACATTTTAAACCCCTTTCAATCGTCCTGTGTAATTTCTTGCAGACTGTTCCCATTTAAATTGGACCCCACGGTATCTTCCTTATGCCTTTCTCTACATTTAAATGGCATCTCCCACTACTATTTGGCTTAATCCATGAAGCTATCCAGATTCCTCCTGTTCCCCATTATCTGCCAGCCATCCAAATTTCGTACCATTCACAAACTTGGATGTTTTCCTCCAAATCATTATTGTGCATCACAATTGACAATGACCTTCAACAACCCCCTGACGTACCCTACAACTCGCCTGCTTCCATTTCCGTGCTGCTGCCTTATTTGCTTCTTACATAGTTTCTCTGCAGGAAGCTCTGAAAAATCCAGGCGACAAACTACAAAGCATATTGGCACCCAAAGGATGCGAAGCAGAAGAAAAAATCAGAAGGCAGTGACTTGTTATTTTAACATGGGAACATACAGGCTGGTTGCAGCAAAATTGGACTAGTCCATGTTGGCATCCCACTCGCCCTTTCAGCCTTGCATACAGTCTTGAAATGTCGATTTGTGTTTGCATGGGGGCTATGCTCTCAGTTTATCCTATGTTCAGTAATGTTATAAGGAGTGACTGCCTATTCCATAGGAGCTGGTACAGGATTCCATTCAGCCCCTTACACTTGTACTGGTGCTCACAATCTCACAGTGCAGAAGAGGCCCTTCGGCCCATCGAGTCTGCACCGACATGTGAGAAACACCTGATCTTCCTACCTAATCCCATTTACCAGCACATGGCCCTTAACCTTGAGTGTTATGATGTGCCAAGTGCTCATCCAGGTACTTTTTAAAAGATGTGAGGCAACACACCTCCACCACCCTCCCAGGCAGCGCATTCCAGACCCTCACCACCCTCTGGGTAAAAAAAAAAAGTTTTTCCTCACATCTCCACTAAACCTCCTGCCCCTCACCTTGAACTTCTGTCCCCTTGTGACTGACCCTTCAACTAAGGGGAACAGTTTTTTATTTTAAAATGGGAACATATAGGCTGGTTACAGCAAAATTGGACTATCCACCCTGTCCATACCCCTCATAATCTTGTACACCTCGATCAGGTCGCCTCTCAGTCTTCTCTGCTCCAACAAAAACAACCCAAGTCTATCCAACACTGGCACTACTGTAAATCTATTTTCTTGCCCTTTACTTTTATCCTTTTTCATTTTCAAATGGCACTACAGTCTTTGCCTCAATGTCCACTTTTGGTAAGACATCCCACATTTCAAAAAAGCTTTATGAAATTATTTGCTTTATCTTTCCCCATTGCTTTCCTGGTGATAACCTGGAGTGTGTGCCCCCTTGTTGCCAATTTACCAACCAGGGAAAATAATCCAGTGCCACCTAACCTCTCCGTTTATCATTGCCCGGTGGTTGCATTTGCCCTGCGAACTGTTCAAGCTGTGAGTGCTAAATGATTTACATTCTGTTTCCTCAGGTTTAACTCGTATCCTAAAAAGCCGGGGTGAGATGGTAAAGAATCGCACAGTAGACTGGGCTTTAGCAGAGTATATGGCCTTTGGATCCTTGCTAAACGAAGGTATTCATATCCGCTTGAGTGGGCAGGACGTGGAGAGAGGAACTTTCAGGTACTGCTCAGAATGAGCTGTTTCTGCCTTATTGAAAGTCTCTATCTGCTTTTTTTGTTGACTGGATCCACACCAGTTGAAGCTAAAACTAAGACACACCAGCTTTCTTTGTTGGAGAGAGTTAACTGATTTAGTTCACAGTCAACACCACTCCAACCACCAACCCCCCCCAACCAGTGTCCCAGCTATCCTCAGTTATAGTTGTACCCATCACCTGTTTAACAGCGTAATTACCTTGAGTATTGCTGAAAGCCGACGTTTTGTTGAAGCCTTGCACTCATCAGGACAATCGCAAGAATACCAATGTCAGGGGAAGCAATACCTTTTTATACTGTATGAGAAGTTAGTGCTGATTGATTGGCAAGTAGACTCTGATTGGTTGGGGCTTTGCCATGGAGAATCTATCAGTTAATGCTGACTGACAATTAACTGCCAAGCATTGTTTGAAATTTAAACCAAGCAGCAATACTCAAGTTCTGTACTACCAAATGACTAAGTGTAATTAGCATTAAACCTTAACAATGTAATTAATAAGATATTGACTCACTCTTATCTGTCTGTGACTGAGAAAGGAATCTTCTAATAAATGTCAGGGGCAAGAGTGAGTGAAGAATCAGGATTATGGAAAGTACAGGAGAGAATTCAAGTTTAAAAATGAGGAAAGATTAGTTATGCAGCATTAAATTAAATTAAACCTTGAAACATTGTACTAAGTATATGATGAAGATTGGGCCTTTTTTAAGGACTGATGGGGAAATCTTCAAACAGACAGAGGATAGGGGTGAATGCTTTGTATCTGGCTTCACAGAGGAAGCGGATGGATGTGCAGGTTACACGATAAGAGGAGAGGATGTTTACGGACAGGATAATAACATATAGAGAAGAGGTACGAAAAAGATTAGTGTTGCTGAGAGTTGGTAAGTTGCCGGGGGTCCAGATAGAATGCATCCCAAATTGCTGGAGGAAGCAAAGGTAGAGGCATTGCTCACAATCTTTCAATCCTCATTGGATCCATCAGACGGTTGCTAATGTGATACCATTATTCAAGAAAGTGAAGAAGGATAAACCAGGAAACTGCAGGTCAGCCAGCCTGTCAGCCTAATGTCGGTGGTTGGTGGGAAGTTATCAGAAACCATTATGAGGGATAAAAGGAACTTTCATTGGAAAGATGTGGGTTAATCGAAGAGAACCAGCATGGATTTGTTAAAGGCAATTTGTATCTGACTAACTTGATTGAACTCTTTGATGAGGTAACTGAGAACGTGATCAAGGTGCAGTGTATTATATGAATTGAAGGCATTGTATTTGGGAAAGAATTATATTTAGGAACGCATTCGACAAAATTCCACAAGGAAGGCTTGTTGAGAAGATGGAAACTCATGGAATTAAGGGAGAAGTGACAGTATGAATACAACTTTTTTATTCTTTCATGGGATGTGGACATCAGTGGCAAGGCCAGCATTTATTGGCCATTCCCTATTGCCCACCTCCCTGACAACTGGCTCACTAGGCCATTACAGAGGGTCTGGAGTCACATGTAGGCCAGACCGGGTAAGGATGGCAGATTTTCTTCCCGAAAGGACATTAGTGAACCAGATGGGCTTTTAGGACAATCGATGATAGTTTCATGGTCAGCATTACTGAGACTAGCTTTTTATTAGAGATTTATTTAAATAACTGAAATTAAATTCCCCAACTGCCATGGTGGGATTTGAACCTATGTTCTTGGATCATTTATTTGCCCAGGTCTCTAGATTATCAGGCCAGTAATGTAAAGAACATCATTCCAATTGGCTTAGCGGCAGAAAGCAGAGGGTGGCAGTGGAGCAGTTTTTTTTTGTTTGGAGGTTTTGAGTGGTGGTCCCCTGGTTTTGAGTCCATTGCTCATTTCAGTTTTTACAAACGACCTGGATTTAGGTGTAGGGAGGAGTCGATCGTGATGAGGATAGTTGCAAACTTCAGGTGGACATGGACAGGGATGTCAGTAAGGGATAAATGCTGGCCATGCCAGCTATGTTTACAGGCTACAAATTTATAACTGAAAACATGGTAAAATCTGGGTTTGAGTGCAACCATTCCTTGGCTCATTTTAATGCTGAAGTTGGCCTTTGGATCAGCTTTGCAAATGGGCTCTTGAGCAAAAACGTATTTGCATAGTTGACCTTTTGTTAATAATTTTGTGATGTCGTAATTTACCTCCAGAACATTAGGCTTCGATAGCAAGAGCCAGTATAAAGGGGTTGAAGTGGTGGATCAAAATTGCTCGTGTCTAAATTTGTAGGGAGCGGTAGGATGCATACAGATCTTAACTACGTGAATATTGGCAGTTATTTAGTCTGATACTAAAGAGAAATTTCACCCTCCCTCTCCCTTTTCCCCCCCGTCCCCCCCATCTCCCTCTCACTCCCTCCCTCCCTCTCTCTTTCTCTCTCTTTCTCTCTCTCTTTCTCTCTCTCTTCTCTCTCGCTTTCTCTCTCTCTTTCTCTCTCTCTTTCTCTCTCTCTTTCTCTCTCTCTTTCTCTCTCTCTTTCTCTCTCTCTTTCTCTCTCTCTCTTTCTCTCTCTCTTTCTCTCTCTCTTTCTCTCTCTCTTTCTCTCTCTCTTTCTCTCTCTCTTTCTCTCTCTCTTTCTCTCTCTCTTTCTCTCTCTCTTTCTCTCTCTCTTTCTCTCTCTCTTCTCTCTCGCTTTCTCTCTCTCTCGCTTTCTCTCTCTCTCGCTTTCTCTCTCTCGCTTTCTCTCTCTCTCGCTTTCTCTCTCTCTCGCTTTCTCTCTCTCTCGCTTTCTCTCTCTCTCGCTTTCTCTCTCTCTCGCTTTCTCTCTCTCTCGCTTTCTCTCTCTCTCGCTTTCTCTCTCTCTCTCGCTTTCTCTCTCTCTCTCGCTTTTTCTCTCTCTCTCGCTTTTTCTCTCTCTCTCGCTTTTTCTCTCTCTCTCGCTTTTTCTCTCTCTCTCGCTTTTTCTCTCTCTCTCGCTTTTTCTCTCTCTCTCGCTTTTTCTCTCTCTCTCGCTTTTTCTCTCTCTCTCGCTTTTTCTCTCTCTCTCGCTTTTTCTCTCTCTCTCGCTTTTTCTCTCTCTCTCTCGCTTTTTCTCTCTCTCTCTCGCTTTTTCTCTCTCTCTCTCGCTTTTTCTCTCTCTCTCTCGCTTTTTCTCTCTCTCTCTCGCTTTTTCTCTCTCTCTCTCGCTTTTTCTCTCTCTCTCTCGCTTTTTCTCTCTCTCTCTCGCTTTTTCTCTCTCTCTCTCGCTTTTTCTCTCTCTCTCTCGCTTTTTCTCTCTCTCTCTCGCTTTTTCTCTCTCTCTCTCGCTTTTTCTCTCTCTCTCTCGCTTTTTCTCTCTCTCTCTCGCTTTTTCTCTCTCTCTCTCGCTTTTTCTCTCTCTCTCTCGCTTTTTCTCTCTCTCTCTCGCTTTTTCTCTCTCTCTCTCGCTTTTTCTCTCTCTCTCTCGCTTTTTCTCTCTCTCTCTCGCTTTTTCTCTCTCTCTCTCGCTTTTTCTCTCTCTCTCTCGCTTTTTCTCTCTCTCTCTCGCTTTTTCTCTCTCTCTCTCGCTTTTTCTCTCTCTCTCTCGCTTTTTCTCTCTCTCTCTCGCTTTTTCTCTCTCTCTCTCGCTTTTTCTCTCTCTCTCTCGCTTTTTCTCTCTCTCTCTCGCTTTTTCTCTCTCTCTCTCGCTTTTTCTCTCTCTCTCTCGCTTTTTCTCTCTCTCTCTCTCGCTTTTTCTCTCTCTCTCTCTCGCTTTTTCTCTCTCTCTCGCTTTTTCTCTCTCTCTCTCTCGCTTTTTCTCTCTCTCTCTCTCGCTTTTTCTCTCTCTCTCTCTCGCTTTTTCTCTCTCTCTCTCTCGCTTTTTCTCTCTCTCTCTCTCGCTTTTTCTCTCTCTCTCTCTCGCTTTTTCTCTCTCTCTCTCTCGCTTTTTCTCTCTCTCTCTCTCGCTTTTTCTCTCTCTCTCTCTCTCGCTTTTTCTCTCTCTCTCTCTCGCTTTTTCTCTCTCTCTCTCTCTCGCTTTTTCTCTCTCTCTCTCTCGCTTTTTCTCTCTCTCTCTCTCGCTTTTTCTCTCTCTCTCTCTCGCTTTTTCTCTCTCTCTCTCTCGCTTTTTCTCTCTCTCTCTCTCGCTTTTTCTCTCTCTCTCTCTCGCTTTTTCTCTCTCTCTCTCTCGCTTTTTCTCTCTCTCTCTCTCGCTTTTTCTCTCTCTCTCTCTCGCTTTTTCTCTCTCTCTCTCTCGCTTTTTCTCTCTCTCTCTCTCGCTTTTTCTCTCTCTCTCTCTCTCGCTTTTTCTCTCTCTCTCTCTCTCGCTTTTTCTCTCTCTCTCTCTCTCGCTTTTTCTCTCTCTCTCTCTCTCGCTTTTTCTCTCTCTCTCTCTCTCGCTTTTTCTCTCTCTCTCTCTCTCGCTTTTTCTCTCTCTCTCTCTCTCTCGCTTTTTCTCTCTCTCTCTCTCTCTCGCTTTTTCTCTCTCTCTCTCTCTCGCTTTTTCTCTCTCTCTCTCTCTCGCTTTTTCTCTCTCTCTCTCTCTCGCTTTTTCTCTCTCTCTCTCTCTCGCTTTTTCTCTCTCTCTCTCTCTCGCTTTTTCTCTCTCTCTCTCTCTCGCTTTTTCTCTCTCTCTCTCTCTCGCTTTTTCTCTCTCTCTCTCTCTCGCTTTTTCTCTCTCTCTCTCTCTCGCTTTTTCTCTCTCTCTCTCTCTCGCTTTTTCTCTCTCTCTCTCTCTCGCTTTTTCTCTCTCTCTCTCGCTTTTTCTCTCTCTCGCTTTTTCTCTCCCTCTCTCGCTTTTTCTCTCCCTCTCTCGCTTTTTCTCTCCCTCTCTCGCTTTTTCTCTCCCTCTCTCGCTTTTTCTCTCCCTCTCTCGCTTTTTCTCTCCCTCTCTCGCTTTTTCTCTCCCTCTCTCGCTTTTTCTCTCCCTCTCTCGCTTTTTCTCTCCCCCAGCCATCGGCATCATGTGCTGCATGACCAGAATGTGGATAAGAAGACCTGTATCCCCATGAACCACCTGTGGCCAAACCAAGCTCCCTACACTGTGTGCAACAGCTCGCTCTCCGAGTACGGGGTGCTGGGTAGGACATTTATTTATTTACTTCGGATGAATCTGCTCGCTAAATAGTCAGTGGTGGGCAGGGTGTGTGTCTGTGGGGAATAACTTCATGTGGCATTGAGATGGATTGTGAATAAAGGGCTTACTGGGATTGATGATGGTAGGAAAAGGCAATTTGCATAAGTTTCCTGTGATTGTTGGGTCAGTAACTGAGCCCACATGTCAACTGTTCTCAAAGAACAACAGTCTCCGAGAGCATTCACTTTTGCCCAGAATTAGAGTTGAATTCAAGAGTGACTGCTCTGTTCCTCCTCCCCGAGCCTTGTGTAATCTTTGGTACGAGCCATCATCATCACTACTAACAGTTCTCACATTTTGTCTTTTATTACTCATCTACATCAGTGTGGAATCATTTTTATTTATTCATGGGATGTGGCTAGGCCAGCATTTACTGCCCACCCCTAATTGCCCTTGAGAAGGTGGTGGTAAGCTGCCTTCTTGAACCGCTGCAGTCCCTGTGGTGTAGGCACACCCACAGTGCTGTTAGGAAAGGAGTTCCAGGATTTTGACCCAGCGACAGTGAAGGAACGGCGATATATTTCCGAATCAGTATGGTGAGTGGCTTGGAGGGGAACTTCCAGGTGATGGTGCTCCCATCTATCTGCTGCTCTCGTCCTTCCAGATGGTAGAGGTTGTGGGCTTGGAAGGTGCTGTCAGAGGAGCCTAGGTGGGTTGCTCCAATGCATCTTGTATATAGTACACATTGCTGTTACCGTGTACACCAGTGATGGAGCGAATGAATGTTTAAGGTGGTGGATGAGGTGCCAATCAAGTGGGCTGCTTTGTTCTGGATGGTGTCAACCTCCTTGAGTGTTGTTGGAGCTGCACTCGTCCAAGCAAGTGGAGAGTATTCCATCACATTCCTGACTTGTACCTTGTAGATAGTAGACAGACTTTGGGGAGTCAGGAGGTGAGTTACTGCAAAATGCCTGCCTCTGACCTCCTCTTGTAGCCACAGTATTTATATGGCTGGTCTGGTTTCTGGTGATAACAAAAGGTCAGAATAGATGAAAGAAAGGGACTTAGGTATGTACTTGAAGGGGAAAGATTTGCAAGGCTATGGGGAAATTGCAAGAGAGAGATTCTTAACTAGAGAATTTTTTCAAAAAGTTGTCACTGGCACAAAGGGCTGAATGGCCTTCTGCACTGTATCATTTTAGGATACTGTATAATTTGTGGCATTTGAAAGGCAAAAATTAAGATGTGGAATACTGAGCACACTTCTTCAAGTTCGTTTTCAGTAAAGCTCCTTATCTCCTCCTGGGTAATAATTTGATGTGTGCACCACTGAGCTATAGAGATATAGAGATGTCAAAGGACTTAGGTTAGGGAATGGGTAAAACTGGCTTTGTGTCCCTTGCGAGAAAGAGGGAGGCAAATTGGTCACTCCTGAAACCTATCCACTGATCCCCATCTCTGAGTAGGCCAAAAGAGGGTCAAGCTAAACTGTGATGCCATCTGGAGTTGAGTAGCCTGCTAATAGCTCTCCATCTAAGTGCACAGATGAAGAGCAGCCAATTGTGAAAGGTACTGAAGGGTGCCCACGAAGCCATAGAGAGCAAAGTTTCCAGCAATCTTTTGTATTGTTTGGTGCACTGCCTGAATCTCTCTTTACAGGTTTCGAGCTGGGGTTTGCAATGGCTAGTCCCAATGCACTGGTTCTGTGGGAGGCTCAGTTTGGCGATTTCCACAACACTGCCCAGTGCATCATTGATCAGTTCATCAGTCCGGGCCAGGCCAAGTGGGTGCGACAGAATGGAATCGTCCTGCTGCTTCCTCACGGCATGGAAGGAATGGTAAGACTTGACCCTTTTAGGGGTGGGATGTTTCAGGAAAGCGGTGTGAACTGACTGAGCCGGTCTTTGGCCAGTTGCTGTGATGATGTGGTGTCTGTAATAAGTTTGGTATTAGCTGCTGCAAGGCATTAAGCTTCAGGGAGCACGAAATCAACAGAAGTGGCCATAGCAATGAAATCATTACATCTTCCAGCTCTTTGGGAGCAGCGAATGGTCCAGGCCAGCATGGAGGCAGCCTTGGCAGTTGCCTTTTTGTAAGTGATGTTTTATCCGGACTTGCGTTAAAGGAAAGTTGAGCGCAGAGGATTTGCTAATGTGTGAAGAATTTGAAGGACAACTTTCTAAAGTACGCAGTAAGTCCAGAAAGTGTTGGGAATACTGAGCAGGATTTTCAATATCTGGTTGCAGAAAATCAGGTTAGCATTCCATGGAGAGACCTGCTCCTCACCCCTGGGTATATTTTCTTCAGTATTTTCTGTTTTTATTTCTGCTGTTTGGTACTTGAGGTTTGGTGGCTTCTTTTACAAGCGCAGTAGTACGCGCAGCAAAGTTAAAGTTGATTTAAAACTAGAAGGAAAATGAGGATTAAAAAATATTTTTGTCACTTAAAAATACAACAGATCCAAAATTGAAACATTGGTCAGTAATGCTGAGCTTTCGAAACAGATCTTGAAAATTGGAAGTGATGGTGAAAGTCTCTGTTCACTTTTAAGCCTTAGTTTGTTATGACTCAGCACTTCTGGCAAGGGAATCAAAGGTTATTGGGGGTAGGTGGGAATATGGAATTCGAACTGCAAACAGATCAGCCGTGATCTTAATGAATGATGGAGCAGGCTCAAGGGGCCGAATGGCCTACTTCCCCTATTTCGTACGTTTGTATTTTGAAGAGGAGCAGGAGAGTTCTCCCCAGTGTCCTAGCCAATATTTATCCCTCAATCAGCGTCACAAATAACATCATCTGGTCACATTGCTGTCTGTGGGAGCTCGCTGTGCGCAAATTGGCTGCTGCATTTCCTACATTACAATAGCAACTATAGTTCAAAAAGTACTTAATTGGCTGCAAAGCGCTTTGGGACATCTAGTGGCCCTGAAAGGCACTATATAAGTGCACGTCTTTCTTTTAACCCTTGCGTGGCAGTTTATGTCGAGCTATAAATGACTCATGGTTATTGTGATGGTTACAGGGGCCTGAACATTCCTCTGCCAGACCGGAACGATTCCTACAGATGTGCAACGATGATCCTGATGTTGTTCCGGTGAGTGCTGAGGAATATTATGGGCAGCCCCAGCGGAGTGGTGGAAGTGTGTGTGCGCTCTTGTGGGATTGATCTAACTTGCGCAATGGTTTTTTTTTTTCTCCCTCCCTCCCCCATCTCCTCCAGAAACTGACGGAAGACTTTGCAGTGCAGCAGCTGTATGACACTAACTGGATCGTTGTGAATTGCTCCACACCTGCAAATTACTTCCATGTGCTGAGGAGACAGATACTGCTGCCTTTCAGGAAACCGGTCAGTACAGCCTTGGGCCTGTGCATGTGTCTCTGTTATTCCAATTGGTAAAGTTCCCCCTTATCCTTGGTGCATCATTTCCCAGCAGTGGGGTGTCGGTGAGGATCCGGCCTGCTTCCAGTAGTTGTTGGTACTGCGCACTGTTATTGTATTGGCCTAATACCAGCTGTCCACAGAGCTTGGAGTTTTACTCAATACTGTTGGCCCTCAGTCTGTGCAGATGAAAAGAACAAAACTGCAGTCGCGCTGCTTCCTTGCAAATCCACCACAAGACATAGATTTTTTTTTTTGGAAGACCAACTTTAAGTATTCTTTTATGGCATGTGGGTGTCTCCTGCAAAGTCAGCATTTGTTGCCCATCCCTAAATGCCCTTGAACTGAGTGCCTTGCTCAGCCATTTCAGAGGGCAGTTAAGAGTCAACCATGCTGTTGTGGGTCTGGAGTCACATGTAGGCCAGACCAGGTAAGGATGGCAGATTTCCTTTTCCCAGAGGATATTAGTGAACCAAATGGGTTTTCACAACAATCTGTTAGTTACCATGGTCACCATTACTGAGGCCAGATTTATTAGCTGAATTTACATTCCACCAGCTGCTGTGGTGGGGTTTGAACTTGTGCCCCCAGAGCATTCACACAGGCCTCTGGATATTTACAACAAGAGTAATGATGTGATGACCTGACCCACGTACAAACATCTGCCGAGATCTGGAGTCCAGAGTGCCTTGAGAAGAAGGAAACTGGGTATGATCAGCATCTGGCCCAGTTGTTGCTTTAATTATTTCTTCCCAAGTTGAAGGAGCTGACACATGGGAACACCACCACAAGTTCCCCTCCAAGTGACTCACCATCCTGACTGGGAAATATATCGCCGTTCCTTCACTGTCGCTAGGTCAAAATCCTGGAACTCCCTCCCTAACAGCACCGTGGGTGTACCTGCACCACATGGGCTGTAGCAGTTCAAGAAGGCAGTTCACCACCACCTCAAGGACAACTAGGGATAAGCAATAAATGCTGGCCCAGCCAGCGAAGCCCACGACCTGTGAAAGAATTGGCAAAAAAAAAAAATCCGAAGGGAAACCACTTCTAAAATTATCCTGCTTTCCATTTCCTTTCACTGCTTGTTTTTGTCCAACTGTTGCACTCTGAGGTGGGGAAGCATTTAGACAGGAAACACAGGACTGAGGGCAGAGAGGATCTGGGCTTTTACACAAAGGTTAACTTAATAACCGGATCCGAGAGCCAGGAAAGGAGATTGTAGTCAGGGTCCTGAGCTGCTTTAGAGCCGACAAAAGAGCAGGAGTTTTGTAGGACAGGATATAAGTTTCTGTTCGGTGTTCCCACTGACTTGCAGCTAGATGTTTGTTGCTGCCACTAATAGACTTTGGTTCTGCTGGTGAGGCAACAGCTCTGAGAGCTGCCCTTTCCGATCCTCCAGGTTCTCGCAGTTCAAACTGGACAAAGCAAGTGCAAGTTAGAAGCCCAAGTGCGACTAAGCTGCCTGTTTTGAGGGCTGAGTGATGCTTTAGAAATGGTCCTAGTTTGGGTTGGCCTGCGATAATGCCAAGGTGTCAGAAGGTGGCTGGAAGGGTGAATCTCCTTCCGCAAAACCGGGTCTTTTGAAATTTGCTGTTTGAGAGGTTCTGTGCTGTCTTGTATCTTAAAACTATTGTACACCCAGTGAAGTTCCTAACTGTTCCATTACTGCTATTCATGAGGAACTAATGCATTAACTTCTGTCATTTCAATTTCAGCTGATCGTCTTCAGCCCCAAATCACTGCTGCGTCATCCTGATGCGAAATCCAGCTTTGACATGATGCTGCCAGGTAGGTTGGTGTGGCATCAGCAGGAATCCCTCACTGCCTCCTGTACCCTACTGCCTCCTGTAGAGCGAATCTCATCACTGTTGGCAGCAATGATCCCTTCGCTTACCATTTTGTTTGTATTAGCACCTGTTTAAACATGGTTGGTCATGTCAACAATACTCGTATAAAACCACCACCCTAGTCGTGTGGCCTTGGGCAGCACTGTCAGATGGATGCACCGTGTTTCCTTTCCCTGGAACCAGGCTCCATCTTCCCCTTGTTCTGTTGGAAGCCTAGTTGTGTATTTGCGCTCCTTTTTGAAAAGGAATTAGTGGATTCGGGGAAAGGGAGCAGCCGTCTCCTGGCTACCTGCAAGACTTCTGTGGCTTCCAATGATTTTGCCCCCGCCCTGGGTTTTTCCTATGATCTTTGGTCTATCTTCACCCCCCTCTGCCTGGCAGTGATAGAGTTCATTTCATACCCTCTCCAGAGCCCAAGCTCAGTGTTTGCATCTCTGCCCTTGAGCAGCACTCCTTCATGGCGAGAGGAAACCCAAGAGCTGTGCCTGTTTGCAGCTTTCTTCCACTACAGCGCCAGTCAGGCAAACAGGAGCAGGCTGCTGCTATTCCTGCTGCCTGGGACTACAACGGTGTTTTTCAACTGGGTGTAAGTTTTAGGCACTACTTGAACTTAAATGAACAAATAGTTATTGGAATTTGAGACTTCAACCATACAGGCAACAGGAGACAGTCTGGTGAAGTTACTCAGGAAGCTTCATTAAGTTATAAAGTAATATTTAAAGCAGGGCAGCAACTTCTATGGGCGTACTGTGGTACTTGCTCCCCGGCTCAGTTTAGGGTGCGAGGTGACATCAGGTTTCTGTTCTCTCCCCGTCACTTCTGTGGTCTTCTGCTTCCCTGTGGACAGCAAGCTCTTCAAACTTCTGTTTCTAACCTGGTGCGCACCTTGGTCACGGAAAGCTGCTGCTTATTAACCCTTTCCAAGCCGCAGCCCACACCGTGATCAATGATATTGCATTCTGATTGGCCGACATGAGGCTAGACTATTTTCTAAAACAAAATATAAAAAATACCTGGAAAAACTCAGCAGGTCTGGCAGCATCGGCAGAGAAGAGTACAGTTGACGTTTCGAGTCCTCATGACCCTTCAACAGAACTAGTTTAGACTATTTTCTAATTGGCTGAAGGGGTCCGTGATCAAAAACAAAAACAGAATTACCTGGAAAAACTCAGCAGGTCTGGCAGCATCGGCGGAGAAGAAAAGAGTTGACGTTTCGAGTCCTCATGACCCTTCGACAGAACTTGAGTTCGAGTCCAAGAAAGAGTTGAAATATAAGCTGGTTTAAGGTGTGTGGGGGGTGGAGAGATAGAGAGAGAGAGAGGTGGGGGGGGGGGTATGGTTGTAGGGACAAACAAACAGTGGTAGAAGCAGATCATCAAAAGATGTCAACGACAATAGTACAATAGAACACATAGGTGTTAAAGTTAAATTTGGTGATATTATCTAAACGAATGTGCTAATTAAGAATGGATGGTAGGGCACTCAAGGTATAGCTCTAGTGGGGGTATTTTTTTTATATAATGGAAATAGGTGGGAAAAGGAAAATCTATATAATTTATTGGAAAAAAAAAAGGAAGGGGGAAACAGAAAGGGGGTGGGGATGGGGGAGGGAGCTCATGACCTAAAGTTGTTGAATTCAATATTCAGTCCGGAAGGCTGTAAAGTGCCTAGTCGGAAGATGAGGTGTTGTTCCTCCAGTTCGGGTTGGGCTTCACTGGAACAATGCAGCAAGCCAAGGACAGACATGTGGGCAAGAGAGCAGGGTGGAGTGTTAAAATGGCAAGCGACAGGGAGGTTTGGGTCATTCTTGCGGACAGACCGCAGGTGTTCTGCAAAGCGGTCACCCAGTTTACGTTTGGTCTCTCCAATGTAGAGGAGACCACATTGGGAGCAACGAATGCAGTAGACTAAGTTGGGGGAAATGCAAGTGAAATGCTGCTTCACTTGAAAGGAGTGTTTGGGCCCTTGGACGGTGAGGAGAGAGGAAGTGAAGGGGCAGGTGTTGCATCTTTTGCGTGGGCATGGGGTGGTGCCATAGGAGGGGGTTGAGGAGTAGGGGGTGATGGAGGAGTGGACCAGGGTGTCCCGGAGGGAGCAATCCCTACGGAATGCCGATAAGGGGGGTGAAGGGAAGATGTGTTTGGTGGTGGCATCATGCTGGAGTTGGCGGAAATGGCAGAGGATGATCCTTTGAATGCGGAGGCTGGTGGGGTGATAAGTGAGGACAAGGGGGACCCTATCATGTTTCTGGGAGGGAGGAGAAGGCGTGAGGGCGGATGCGTGGGAGATGGGCTGGACACGGTTGAGGGCCCTGTCAACAACCGTGGGTGGAAAAGCTCGGTTAAGGAAGAAGGAGGACATGTCAGAGGAACTGTTTTTGAAGGTGGCATCATCGGAACAGATGCGACGGAGGCGAAGGAACTGAGAGAATGGGATGGAGTCCTTACAGGAAGCGGGGTGTGAGGAGCTGTAGTCGAGATAGCTGTGGGAGTCGGTGGGTTTGTAATGGATATTGGTGGACAGTCTATCACCAGAGATTGAGACAGAGAGGTCAAGGAAGGGAAGGGAAGTGTCAGAGATGGACCACGTGAAAATGATGGAGGGGTGGAGATTGGAAGCAAAATTAATAAATTTTTCCAAGTCCCGACGAGAGCATGAATCAATCAGTGTTTGGCCCTCAAGGGTGATGGTCATCGATTGATGTCATTCTCACTATCCCCTGACAGGTTCCTTAAAATGCCAATTACTTACAGGGCCATCATCTTTACTATGGCTTGTTTCTGTTACTTTTATGGCTTCTTGCCAAGATAAAAGGATGTTTTATGATATCTTCCTTGCCTGGTCGTTTAGGATAGGGGGAATATGGCTGCCATACCCTCCTGAATAATACCTTGAGCTCATTGTCTCAGAGTTTGCTTAATTGGTGCAAGTTCCTGATTAAATCAAACCCCTACCAGTGACTTAAATAAAAGCAAAAGACTGCGGATGCTGGAAATCCAAAACAAAAACAAAAATACCTGGAAAAACTCAGCAGGTCCGGCAGCATCGGCGGAGAGGAATACAGTTAACGTTTCGAGTCTGAATGACCCTTCAACGGAACTAAGTAAAAATCGAAGAGAGGTGAAATATAAGCTGGTTTAAGGGGGCTGGTGGGGGTGGGACAGGTAGAGCTGGTTAGAGGGCCAGTGGTAGGTGGAGATAACCAAAAGATGTCACAGACAAAAGGACAAAGGTGTTGAAGGTGGTGATATTATCTAAAGGAATGTGCTAATTAAGAGAAAGCAGGACAAGCAAGGTACAGATAGACCTAGTGGGGGTGGGGTGGGGAGAAGGAATCAAAAAAGGCTAAAAGGTAGAGATAAAACAATGGATGGAAATACATTTAAAAATAATGGAAATAGGTGGGAAAAGAAAAATCTATATAAATCTATATCTATATACCCTACCAGTGACTGTTTAAAGGCCATTTGCTAGGTGATGGTTTTCTCTCTGTGGTTATTGGCACTTGGAATGAATTACTTTACTTTTAAAACAAAGGACAGAGTGGAAAAGTTGCTTATAACCTTAAAACTATGTAGACCTAATACAGAAGATTACAAAGTAGGTAGTACTTAAAAGTGATAGTGTGTGTATAAAATATAAGTGCGTAGCCGTAATCAGTGTTTAAAATGTGAGGTAATAAAGTCACCTTATACATTCAGTTAATACAAATTGTTGAGTGGTAAAAAGTCTAAAGGGATTATACAGTTACAAAAATAATCTCTCACTGTTACAAAAGTTAACTAACATAAAGAATAGATTGAGCCAAATGTGGTTGCTTTTCCTCTAAAACACTGAATTAAAATGAACTGAATGTAGAACACAGCTGTTGTTATTCTATCCTCCTCTCCACACAATAAATCCCTTCCGACTTTCCTGCATTGGTGACACCAGGTTTCGATAAGGTTTTAACAATGTGAGAGGATGTAAGCTCACCGATCAACCTTGAAGGCTGCAAGCTCTCACAATGAGGCTCTGTGAAATGCAAATTAGTACAACAGAGACCTCTCCTGCAGTTGTTCTGCAATTAGCTCATTAGTGTGTTACCTTTATTCTGTCCCGTGGTGCACTTCTCTATCAAGTGAAATCAAGCACAGCCACGTGATACTAAGATACTAAAGTCCTCCATTGGTTACAGTTTAAACAGAATAATATAACATTGGGTTGGTCGATTAATATACTTTGTGTGTAAAATAAACTAAAGCTATTTGTTAAACATCAATTTCCCTGCACAGGGTCTCCTGGAACCCAGGAGTTTTACCAGCATTTCTATAGGGTTCCATGCAATTCTCAAGTCATTTGAAAATTGTACCAAATACAGACGAATTTTTTTAAACTTTGTGCAGAAAACAAATGAAATAATTGTTATGGTAGCAATGTACAATCCATAATATATCACAGATATTACAAATGTGATATTTAAGTTTTATTTAATATTGCATGGGTTTCACACTGGATCTTAATTTTTCAACTTTTCAAGGTGTATTGTTCTCATTTCTTAATGCAAAAATGTTAACTATTTTTCATTTTCATTCATTCGTTCAGTAGAATTTTCTGTTTTCATTTTAGCTTTATACAGTGGGAGGGGAGGAGAGACCGGGTTCCTTAAGCAAAAAGAAGATTGAAAACCACTGGACTAGGGTTTATGACCTGACGAGACCAAAAGAGAGAGAGAATGAGGATGGGGTTCAAAGTGAGATAGAGAAGTGCTTCTAGGAATGAGAACAGCAGAGAGTCCTGACGAGTCTATAAGTAAAAAGAGATACAAGGGAATGGCTGGGCAACAGCTATACACTACAGCCTTGTCTAATCACTATGGCCATTTTCAGGGAAAATTCTCAGATTCTAGAAAGCAACAATAACTCCAGAAAACCGTGGCTACCTTGACAAACTGAGCTGGTTTATCCCAGTGTATTGGAATGTCTCGGAAAAGGTCCAATAAGATTTGGGCTGTTCTCTGCTGGTTTGGGGGTTAGTTCATTGCCCATTTTGTCTTGGCCCCAGTTCCAACTGAAACAACACTTTTTGGTTGAAGCCTTGGGAGATTCAGGTTCACAAGAGGTGAAACAAATTGAAATGGAAGTTTGGCCGCAGGGTCAACCTTTCCTCCTCCCTCCATCCCTCCCTCTTTCCCCCCCGCCCCCCCCCCAAAACCCCAAAAAGCACTCACAGTGCAGAAATCACAGCTACAGATCCATTCCAGCCCATTGCCCTGTCATCGGTCTCCACTTGTCACAGAACCGTCAGCGATCGTCTGTCTGCACTGCTAGGACAAGCCAGTAAATCTGAACTGCCTTCAAACTTTTGAAGTATTGTTGGACCAACCCAAACTAGAACGGAAAACCGGGCGTCATAAGCTCCATGCCTGTCTATGGGTACAGACAACTCCAGAGTATATAGAGCTGCAGTTAGGTCTTAAGGAACATTAGGCATGAGGTATGTGTAAAGTTACACCTATATTCAAGTCAGTCTTACAAGCTTGGTTTGTGCAGAGTGCCTTGAAGAGCTGTATTTGTTGTGTGTCTGTGCTTGAATCCCCTGTTTATTCCGCAGGGTAAGGATTAATGACTCCGGCTATGTTTTACTGTTGAGGGACCGATTTTCTATTCTTATCCCATTCAACTACGGTACAGAGTTTAGAAGAATGTGAAGTGATCCTATTGAAACATATAAGATCCCTAGGGGACTTGACGGGGTGAGAACATCTCTCCTGTATGAGAGACTAGAACCAGGGGACACAATTTAAAAGTAAGAAGTCTTTCATTTAAGACGGAGATGAGGAGAATTTTTTTCTGAGAGCTATTAGTCTTCCCCATTGGAGGCTGGGTCATTGAATATATTCAAGGCTGAGTTAGGTAGATTTTTTGATTGACAAGGGATTTGAGGGTTGTGGGGGATAGACAGCAAAGTGGAGTTAAGGACGTAATCAAATCAGCCATGGTCTTATTGAATGGTAGAGCAGACTCGAGGTGCTTGTATTTCTTGTGTTGTGGACCATCCCCAAAGAGACCAGAGATCTTGGGTCCAAACTCTGGTCAGCAATGAGTTGGTGGTTGGAAGGCTTCGGTACCAGTGAGCCAGGGAAAGGGCACATCAACATAGAGTCTCGCCACTTGTCCACTGACCGCTGCTGGGAAGTGGCCATCTGTTAACACGGGGTTAGGGTGAGCTGTGATGGCCCTCACAGTTAACCATGTTCCTCACAGTCTTGGATATGAAGACTGATCAATGGCTGCGATATGGTCAGGGTGAGCAATGCCCTTGGGAATTGCAAAGACGAAGAGATTCCAGGGTTGGGGGGAGGTGGGGAAGTGAAGAATGGATGGAATGTGTATCTGTTTATGAAAATATATACACTGATAGTGCAGCCTTTTTCATTTCCTCTCCTTTTCTCCACCCCCCCCCCCCCCCGATCACCACAGGTACAGAATTCCTGCGTGGAATTGAGGAGGATGGACCTGCAGCTCAAAAACCAGAGAACGTTAAGAGGCTGCTGTTTTGTACTGGTAAAGTGTACTATGAGCTGGCAAAAGAGCGCAAGAACAGAGACCTGGAAGCTGAGGTTGCAATCACCAGGCTGGAGCAGGTGAGCATCATGAACTCCCTTCTGAGCTGCTGCTTTTGCTGTAGTGACAGAGCGCCCAGCACCAATTAATAGTTTCTATTGCCAGCCTGTGCTGTTGGCTGGTCTCAGTGAGGTGTGGCAAACCGCTCAGGAAGAGACAACCACTGGCGGACTAAGTGATGTCACATGGAAAGGCCCTCGGTGTGAAGTCAAAGATTATGCTAGCTCAGAATAACTCTGTGTTGAATAGCCTCCTGGCACTCACTGTCTGGACACAAACAAAGTAGTTTTGATGAGTTGCCAGAGGGCTACTCTTGTTTGTAACAAGGGTCGGCGCCCTCAGGTGTGAAGGCAAATTGGGAGGCCTCAGGTCAGCCTGGAATATACTCGCTGTCTAGTGTAGCAATGTGAAAAGTATATGGAAATGGGTTGGCTGTCATTATTCAGCCTTGAATGCTGTTCCTTCACTTTTTTTTTTAAGGAACCTGGCACATCCTGTTCGATCAGTGTAGTAGGCGATCAGCGCATCTCCCTGATCAAAGCTTCCCTTTCACCTTTTCCCTTAGATTTAGTGGGGGTGGGTAAGAATATCACTCTAATGTTGGTTTGTAATGACTTGGGATGAACGCTCCCTTTTAAAGAGCTTCACTAAGTCGGGCCCTGTTTCCCTGTCCAGCTCTCTCCCTTCCCGTTCGATGTGGTGGAACAAGAGGCAAAGAAGTACCCCAACGCTGAGCTGATCTGGTGTCAGGAGGAGCACAAAAACCAGGGTTACTACGAGTACGTGAAGCCACGCATCCGTGCCACCACTCGACGCGAGCGGCCTGTCTGGTGAGTATGGCCATCGCGTACTGCTTAACACTGTAACCCTGCGCTGCTGGAACTGTACCCCTGCCATCCCAGAGACGAAGGGGAGTAAATTGAGGCGTAGGATAAACAGTAACATCGCGGACACCAAGGCAAAAAAAAAAGAAAAGGCTTCACTAAAAGTAGAGGCGGGACCCTAACTAGACGCAACGGACTCGAGTGTAAAGCAGAACAACGGTCAAAGAAATCAGCCAGCTTCAACCCAGATTAGGCTCATCCCACAGGGGAGAGCTGATTAACTGGAATATCCGCAGCAAAAACCAAGGCAGTGGTTCTCTCACTTGTCAGCCAACCTTTATCAAATGACCACCCTGCCCATCTAGATCATACTCCTAATACCTGGATGTTTGTAATTCAGCACCCTTTTCAAGGCCGAAATACTTAAAAACTCCCCTCGTTTGAATTTGACCCCACCACCAGCCTTGGTAACAGTGAGCCTTCCTATTCACTCCCTTCACACCTCCCTCTCCAAAGTGGGACCTTCTCTGTTGCATATGATGACCGCACTCCATTTCCAACTTGCATCACAGGAAGAGGAGACGGCCATTCAGCCCTTCAAGCCCATGACTGGGGTCTGTGACCTAACACCATATCCCCATAGCCCTTCAATCTCCGATTTAAAACTAACAATTACAACACAAGACCGGAAGGAACTGGAGCAGGAGGTAGACCGTTCGGCCTCTTGAGCCTGCTCGGCCATTCAACATGATCAATGGCTAATCTCCTGCCTCAACTCCACTTTCCACCCGCTCCCCTTGATTCCCCCGAGACCCCAAAAATCTGCCGATCTCAACCTTTTAAATATATTCAACAGTGAAGAAACTTCTCCTCACCTCGGAACTAAATGATCTCCCCCATTATGCCGTTCCACATTCCGCAGACGGGGGAACGCAATCTCTGTGTCTAACCTGTCAAGCCCCTTCAGAGTCTTGTATGTCTGAATGGGATCACCTGTCGTTAACTTCAGAGAATATAGGCCCAATTTACTCAGCATCCTGGGGACCAATGTAGTGAACCTTGGCTGTACTGCCCCCAATTGCAAGTATATCCTTTCTTAAACATGGAGACCAAAACTGCACACGGTAAAATTGAGCTATTCGTGAGAGAGTTCCAAATCTCTATCACCCTTTCTGTGGATGTTGCCCTTAACTTCACTCCTCCTGAAAGGTCTGGCTCTAATTTTTTAAGACTCTGTCCCCCTTAAAACCATGTCCAGTTCTGATAACTCATTTGCATACCACACAAATATTTCGTGAACCACTTGGAAAGTCCCTTTCGAGCGCTGGGGTTCTGTGCCAACCGGTTTAAGAAACACTTGGGTTAAATCTTTGTGAGGGAAAGATCTGATTCACAGGAAGTGAAATTAAAAACCTAGCATTGGAGGTAACGAGTGGAAGATGCACGATTCCTCCTCACCAGCAGACACAAAGCAAGATCCACAGCCTGTGTTTCTTCCTCTTGTATGCCTCAAGCTGAGGCATGTCAGTTGGGGGTGTTTTTTTTTATTAATTTCAGTCATCCAGACTGAATATTAACCAGACTGGGCATATATTTTTCTTTTCCCACCTGTTTCCATTATTTTTAAATGTATTTCCATCCATTGTTTTATCTCTACCTTTTAGCCTATTTCGATCCCTTCTCCCCACCTCACCCCCACTAGGGCTATCTGTACCTTGCTCATCCTGCTTTCTACCCTCAATGTCGTCATTAGCACATTCCTCAGCTAATATCACCACCGTCAACACCCCTTTGTCCTTTTGTCTATGACATCTTTGGCAATCTCTTCTTTGCCTGCACTAATCACTGGCCCTCTATCCAGCTCTACCTGTCCCACCCCCCCTCTACCAGCTTATATTTCACCTCATTTTTATATTTCCTCAGTTCTGATGAAGAGTCATACGGACTCAAAACGTTAACTGTGTTCCTCACCGCAGATGCTGTCAGACCTGCTGAGTTTTTCCAGCTATTTTTGTTTTTGTTTCAGATTCCCAGCATCTGCAGTATTTTTGCTTTTATTTGATTATATGGGCATAGCAGGTGTAAGAAGTAGAGTCAAACTCCCTCTACTCTGTCCTAATAGTGTCCCTCAAGTCGAAGGAGCTTTACAAACCTGTTGTGATAGTTTTCCATTGCTGTGTCCATCATTCTGTGAACTCGGGGTGGGGGGGGTGGCTAGTGAATTTAAGGTCAGCTGGGGGTCAACCTGTGCTATCAACCCATAGCCAGGAAGAAGGATGGTGTGGAAAGAGCCTTTAAGGAAGATTTGTTCAATTCCAATTATTACAGAGCACCAATCAGCAGTTTAAATAGAGCTGAGCTATATCACCAAGCTTTCAAATTAGAGCAGGTTCTTCTCAAACTATAGCCTTCAACACTATCGTCGGTTTTAGTCACCAGGCAGTTCATAGGGCAGAGTCACAGCTAATCTGTGGTATCAAAGGGTAGCGCGATGTAGAATGACTGGAGAAACAAACTGTTCTCTGTTGATAGGAAGTGACTGAGAACTGGTCTTGTAGGATAGCTAGAACAGAAAAATAGCTTCATGTTCACCTTGGGGAAGTTTGGATTCAAAAATCCAAAAAAACAACAAACTCCCACAAACAACAACGTGATAATGACTTGATGATCCGTTTTAGTGATGCTGATTGAGGGTTAAATATTGGCCAGGGCACCGGGGATAACTCCCCTACTGCTCTTCAAAATAGCGCCATGGGATCTTTTGCATTCATACGAGGAGGCAGATGGGCACCCTTTTTTTAAGCAATAAAGAAGGCACCTCCAACAGTACAACACTCTTTCAGTACTGCACTGGAGTGTCAGCCTTCACTTTTGCACTCGAGCCCTGGAGTCTAGAGGGGGACTTGAACCCGGAACCTTGTGATTTAAGACCGCTACCCGCTGAGCCACACCGATAGTCAAATGCACAAAAGGTAAACTTAGGACTGATGTTTGAGTTCTTCACAGAACAGTGGCCAACCCTAGATATCGTAGTTCAATCAAAGGCCCAGAATTGCTGAAGAAACAATTGATTGCAGTACTGGGGGCGACCGCAAGGTCTTTCTGGGTGGGTGAGCCAAGAGGGCCGAGTCACCTTCCTTGTCCTGGTTAATCTTCGGAACTGGGTCGCGGCTGCCGAGCTCTATCTGCCAGCCAGAGCTGAACGGTGGCCCACCTGTTGGGCTAGGTGGTGGGTGCTTGTTAAACTGATGGTCTTTTCTTTCCTCCGCAGGTATGCTGGCCGTGAGCCAGCCTCTGCCCCGGCCACAGGTAACAAGAACACTCACTTGCAGGAGTTGAAGAGGTTTCTGGAGACCAGTTTTAACCTGGACTCCTTCAAGAACCTGGACAATTAGGACCTGGCCTTGGATTCACTCGCCGTCTGAACCTTCATCTTCCGTCCTTACTCTAGGGACTAGGCTGTGCATGCTACTGAGATCTAACTTGTACAACTGGTGAGAGGCTTGTATCTGCAGCATTTATTTCAGATAGAGCAAAAAAAAAAAAAAAAAAATACCTCGATTCAACACAGGAATTATGAAGCAGAAAAGAGCGGTGTATAAACAGGCCACTGACTTACTATAGCTTCACCCGCTCCACTTTTTAATGTATTGTTTAGTTTAATCGAGCAGTTGAAGTAATGAGGTGTGGTTTGTAAATTTTGTGAATAAGGAATTTTTCTATTTCTGAACTAGCTGTGGGCTAACTCCCGGTCGATGGCTGGATCACGTTCCGATTTTAGCTTCCCTGACCCACCCCACTGCACCGCTACCACCCCACCCCACCCCCCCTCCCCCACGCCCACCCCCACCAACCCACACCCCCCCCCCCCCCCCCGCCTTCCACTGCTACATGAGTTGTGCCCAAGACTTTAAGCAGTTAATGTTGGGAGAAGGCATTGCACTTTCAGCCTGTGCCAAAATCAAGACGACGATGTTTCACTCGCCTATCTGTGGAAGAGTTTTTCTCTCGATGACCACTTCTTGAGACTGCGCAGTAGGAAAAACTGATTTATTTATTTTGGTACAAATAAAGTTTTCAACTGAATATAGCTTCATCAATAAAAGACGTTCTCCTCATGCAACACTTTGGTTTTGCTTTGAAACTCACCGTGGGTTGGTCTAGAAGCATCTTTTTCCACTTGTGCAGTGCCTTCAAGGTTGGATGGCCCAAGGTTCTAGAGCAGGAGAGAAGTGGGATGGGCCGTTGTACTGGAGTTTTTTGGGGGGGGTGGGGGTGGGGGGGGCCATGTTTAAATGGGTCATTATTGTAGAGCAGGGTAGTGTGGGGTTGGCAAATTTCAAGTGTGGCGCACCATTCTTCTAGCGGTATGGGCAAGTTAATGGGCCACTGTTCTAGAGTGGGGGGGAGAATAGGTGCGGTGAGGAGAGAGAAGAGTGTTGGGCCAGTGTTCTCTGTGGGGGGGGGGGGATACGAGGCAGGAGTATTGGGCCATTGTTATAGAGCAGGGGTGGGGAGAAGGCAAGCCTAATGGATCATTGTTCTAGGGTGGGGGTGGGAGAGTGCAAATGTAATGAGGGGGCAAAGGTTGTCAGGCATGAGCAGTGGAACGGGCTGAGGTTCTTGAATGAGTGGCGGGGAAGAGTGGGGGGGTGCAGGTGCAATGGTTTGAGTGTGGGGAGGGGGCGGGAATGGCCTGTGGTTCGAGAGCAGGGAAGTGGCATGTGTTGGTGTTCTAGGAGTGAGGGAGGGGCAAGTGGAATGGGCCATGGTTCGAGGGAGAGCGAATGGAATGTGCCAGGAATCTAGAACATGGGAGGTGGGGCAAGTGGAATAAGCTGAGGTCATAAAGCATGGGGGGTGGGCTGAGGCCCTTTAACAGGGGAAGAGGGAAAATGGAATTGGCCAGGGTCTACAGGGTGATGGGGAGTGTGCCAGGGCTTCAAAGCAAGGGGGTGGAGTGCAATGGGCCAGTGTTCTAGAGGGAGGTGGGGGGGGGCAGGGCAATGGGCTGAGGTTCCTGAGCAGGGAGTGTGGTGTGGGCCTCAGTTCTGACAGTGCGGGGGGGGGGTCAGTTGGAATGTGGCATGGTTCTAGAGCAGGGGTTGTTACACATGCTTTGGTTCTAGAGCAGGTGAGGGGGTGGAGTGTGACATGGTTCTAGAAGGGGTGGTTGTGGTGTGGGCTTTGGTTCTAGAGCAGGTGAGGGGGTGGAGTGTGACATGGTTCTAGAACAGGGGTTGTGACATGGGCTTTGGTTCTAGAGCAGGTGAGGGGGGGTGGGGTCAGGTGCCATGGTTCTAGACCAGGAGTGGAGGGGCAAGTGCAATGTACCAGGGTTTGAGAGAGGTGGAAAGAATGAAAAGCAACTTCACTGAAGGACCTGTAGGGGAAAGAGAGCTTGGAGATCGGGGTGGTATATGGGGAAGACTATGGCATTGAGTGGTGGTTTTTTTTTTTTTAGAAAGGCAGAGGTTTTGAAAGGGAGGGGGTCAGTGCCAGTGAAAAGTGAGCTGTGCTTGACCATCGGGGTGGTGTGGTGGTGACAGCGTATGTGATCTTTTTACCTCATGAGTAAGGCAGGGATAGAAGCCACTTACTTTTCATCTGGACACAGTCACACTGCCTCTGGTGTTGCACAAACTGACATATTGGTAAGGTGGAGATAACAATCCAAAATAATCTAATGTTGTTCTACTATGCACACAAAAAGGAACTATAAAATCCCAGCCATCTTATCACACATCCATTGACAGCTTTGACAGAAAGGATCAGCTCCCATCCACCGATGAACACATGCAGGTTAGGGTTATGGTACCCTTCAGGCAATTCAACTGATTTTGGGGGGTGCAGGGTGAAAACGGCCTTACCGCCACCCCCCAATCCTGATATGTAACCCTTTTTTTTTGGATGCTCGCACACTGGCACATATCTTTAAGCAGGGCTCCCTGGCTCTCAAAGTGAATAATCACTGAGTCATCTGGTGGAATTATTATATTATTATTATATTAGTGGGGTTATTATATTTGGATTTTTTTTTTTACTCATTCGTGGGATGTGGGCTTCACTGGCTGGGCCCAGCATTTATTGCCCATCCCTAGTTGCCCCTTGAGAAGGTGATGGTGAGCTGCCTTCTTGAACCGCTGCAGTCCCATGTGGTGTAGGTACACCCACAGTGCTGTTAGGGAGGGAGTTCCAGGATTTTGACCCAGCGACAGTGAAGGAACGGCCGATATATTTCCAAGTCAGGATGTTGAGTGGCTTGGAGGGGAACTTCCAGGTGGTGGTGTTCCCATGTGTCTGCTGTCCTTGTCGTTCTAGATGGTAGTGGTCGTGGGCTTGAAAGATGCTGTTGAAGAACCCTTGGTGAGTTGCAGTGCATCTTGTAGATGGTGTACACTGCTCCTACTGTGCGTTGGTGGTGGATGCGGTGCCAATCAAGTGGGCTGCTTTGTCCTGGATGGTGTCGAGCTTCTTGAGTGTTGTGGGAGCTGCACTCATCCAGGCAAGTGGGGAGTATTCCAACACACTCCTGACTTGTGCCTTGTAGATGGTGGACAGGCTTTGGGGAGTCAGGAGGTGGGTTACTCACTGCAGGATTCCCAGCCTCTGAACTACCCTCATAGCCACAGTATTTATATGGCTGGTCCAGTTCAGTTTCTGGTCAATGTTAACCCCAAAGATATTGATGGTGGGGGATTCAGTGATGGTAATGCCATTGACCATCAAAGGGAGATAGTTTAGATTTTTCTCTTATTGGAGATGGGCATTGCCTGGCACAAATTTGTGTGGCACAAATGTTACTTGCCATTGTCAGCCTGAGCCTGAATACTTGCACTATCCCTGGTTCAGGATGGTAAAAAAGAGCAAGTGTTCTTTCTCATTCTGTGACCACTGCCGGAGAACAGGATCCTAATCACTGATGTAGGCACATACCGTCCACCATCTCTATCATCTCACATGGGGCAATATGATCGGCGCAGGCTTGGAGGGCCGAAGGGCCTGTTCCTGTGCTGTACTTTTCATTGTTCTTTGAAGTCCGGCTGGGGGTGTGGTTAGAAACACTTTCGGATCGAATGGGGGGGGGGTGTAAAAAGGGAAAATCGTTGGATGTTCTATGAAGCAGATCTCTGTATCTGCTAAAGGTGTTTGAAAAGTCATTTGGGATTTTAATGCGTTAATCCCTGCTTGTGATTTAGTTGTCGAGTGATTTGTAAGGATCTTTTTAATCTGTGAGGACAGCTGCTTGCGGTTTGTGAGACTTTAATGCCAGCTCACATATCACGAACGCAGGTCGTGTGCACAGGGTGACCATTGATTCCTGTCGAGACCCTGCAGTTGCACTGAGTTTGAACCTCCTGAGTAGCGTTTGGCATCTCCACAGATGAACAGGCTTCTGTTTGTTGTGAAACTCCTGATGAACCTTAAAACCCTCTCTCGCTGAATTTTACAATTCTACTCAAATCCGTGCAAACCCTTCAACACTGGAGCCCAAAGCAAAGTGCTGTGGGGAGGCTGGGGGGGAGTGTTGGGGGGTGCTGGAAATCTGAAATAGAAGCAGAATAGGCTGCAAATATTCAGCAGGTCACTGCAGCATCCACGGAGAGGGGTGGAAGGGGGGGAACGTTTAACGTTTCAGGTCAACGACCTCTCTCGCATTTTCTGCTTTTATTCTCGTTCACTGGTTCTCGGATCTCTACGTGACTCGAGCTGTTGTGGGCCGTGCACTGACCTGCTGTGTTAATGAATGAGGCTGGCAGGTGACCATTGCCCTTCAGCACCTGTGACTCAGTGGGTAGCACTGGCACCTCTTGAGTCACCAGGTTCTGGATTCTGGTCCCGCTTCAGGACCTGAGCACAAAAATCAAGACTGACGCTCCTGTGCAGTGCTGAGGGAGTGCCGCACCGTCAAAGGTGCAGCCACTTGGATGAGATGTTAAACACGCATCTTCTCTGCACCCCTCCTCGATAGGTGTGAAAGATCCCTCGGCACTATTTGAAGGAGGAGCAGGGGGGTTACCTCTGGTGTCCCGATTATCTGGTCATTATCACATTGCTGTCTGTGGGATCTTGCTGTGTGCGAATTGGCTGCTGCGTTTCCTACATTGTAACAGTAACTACACTTCAAAGAAGTACTTCATTGGCTGTAAAGTGCTTTGAGATGTTGTGAAAAGCGCTATATAAATACAAGTCTTTTAAAAATATTTTTTAATGCTTTGAGGTTTTTAAGAGTCACGGTGATCCACAAGCAATTGCAGATTTTATTTCTGCCAGTTCTAATTGCACACAGTTTGTTTTGAAACTTTATAAGCATTATGCACTATTATAGCTGGTGCTTTGGTTGGTGTTGATTCGTAAACCCCTAAGCAAAGTCCTGTTTGTGGAAATTTGGGATTACTGGAGTATCTGAGAGTTAATAAATGAGTCTTGCTGAAATATGTTTGCGTTCTCGTCCTCCTACCAGTGTAGCAGCAAAACTCTATGTAAAACCTAGACCAGTTCAATAGGAAGACTGCTATTGGAACCTTTAAGTGTTGTTGGAGGTGAGAGGAAACTCAAGTGCTCTTCACAATCAAGACTGAGGTAACTTGGAGAGGAATATTAAACGAGTGACTGCTGTGGCAGTTACTGCACAGAAGGGAGCGATCAAAGCCGAGAGCGATTATTTTACTGTACCCTTTCACACAAGTTGAAAACCTGTTTACGTTGACCTTGCTGGTTTTGGTGAATGGTTCTCCGGTCAAATACTAATTCTGCTCATCCCTCTGGGGCATGTCAAACATTCTCCGTCAAACTCCCTCTTCTCTGGCCCACGCTCTCCAGCCTGTGAGGAACACCAGCCTTTTCAGTCACCTTTCTGAGCAAGTGAACTTGCTTCCCCTGCAAGCTAGGGAGGGGTTAAATGGGCCGTAACTCTTAAGTACTACTTTCTTCCCCCCGATCTACTCCCCATTTCAAGGCAATCTCTCGTTGTGAAGTCAATCACACTGGCCGTCCCTCCCTCCTCCAAGGGGGTTCTCTATGGGAGTCCAGAGGGGAGGTACTGAATTGGGGGAATACCCAATCCTGCTTGAACCTAGTCTCGGCACGCACACGCTTCACAATGCTGGATGGTGATCGGCAGTCAGGAGGCGTTCTTCCCTACACCCCCACCCCACCAGCCTAGGTGCAAGGACGAGGGGGACACAGATTTAAGGTTTTGGGTGAGAGAAATGGGGTGGGGGAAGAACTCTTTTACACAGCGAGTGGGAACGAGCTGGAACTCGCTGCCCACGAGGGTGGTGGAAGCAGAGACGGTGAATGATTTCAAAAGGAACTTGGATGGGCCCTTGAGGGAATTAAGCTTGCAGGGTTACGGGGCAATGGGACTGATTGGATAGCTGTACAGAGCACTCGATGGGCTGAATGGCCTCCTGTGCCGTGGTGACTATGGCTCAAGTCAGATCTTGGGACCTTTATGGTCTGGTCCTGCAACATGGGAGCACTGACCCATCAAGGCATTGGGAAAGCCAATGAACACAAGGTCTATAGTTAGTTGAATTCAGCAAGGGTGGGAGAGAGGGGGTACTGCAGCTACTAAGTGCTAGGAAGAGAAACAAAATCAGTTAAGATTTCCTTTCCGAGTTCAACCCAAGTGTGTGTGTGTGTGTGAGAGAGAGAAGGACTGTACTCAACTGTGACCTGGTTTGACCCCCCAGGCATGTGTGGAGAATGGCTATTTTTTAGCAAGGTGGCAGGGGTGACTTTGCACCTATCGGAACCCAGGCACGAGTTGTCGTTCTCCACGGTGACCTTGCTCGCTTTTATCCCATCCGGACTTGAGGAAATAGCTCCGGCCAAGTCTCAAGTCACCAGGGAAAGCCGCTCTGGTGCACAAAGACAGGTCATCAAAGGGTGTTCAAGGGAAGACTGCTATTGTTTTTGTCACAGTCATTTAAGTGCTCGACTACACCACTGTTAAATAATTGGACAAGCTGTAAGTATTTGCATCCAGGGATTAGGTGCACTGGATGGCTGTAACACTCCCATCTCATTTTCTAGCTCTTCAACATCGTGTTGGCAGTGCACTGCACATGGAAAATCACAGTTAATCCCGCCAATCTCACGGGGCGCAATTCTCTCTAACGCAACAGAAAAGTTAATAATTTGTAGATAAGGGGCAATCTCATTAACATTCAGCTTGTACACAGTTTTAACTTTTACATCATCGGAATGCAGAATCGGATGGATTTGAGAGGGTTAGGCAGAAAGGTATTTGTAGAGGATCTGAGCTGTGACATGGTTTAGTCCCTACCTAAACCAGTAAAGCTGTTGTAAATGCTGTCCCTGGTAAAGGTATATTTAAGGACTATTACTGTTTTCTTAATATATCCACAGCCCCTGATTTTCAGCGTTCAGAGATCCTATTGAGTTGAGGAGGGAATTCTCAGTTTGATCCTCTCTCCAAACAGTGCATGAGGTCTCTGTCTGGTCATTTGCTTTCACCTTTTAAACAGAACCTCTTGGCCCTAGCCAGTGATCAGATCCTTCCCTTTGGACAAGCCACGTTGCTCCGAATGAACTCGTAGAGATCGCTGCCCATGCTCACTCCCAAAGCTGTCCTCGAGTACTTCGCCAAAACGTTGTAAAGTTGCCCTGTGGGGGTGGGGATGGGAGTGGAAGTTACAGATTGAGTACTGGCAGATATCGAGTTCGCTTAAGTTACACTGCAACCAGCTTGAGAATTTCTCCCCATCTCTCCTGCAATCTTGCTGGGCTAATACCAGTGGATTTTAAAAGCCTTCTTCCCGCCATCAGACAGAAAATGCTGGCAGGCTGTTCAACTGTGTGGGGCTTCATGCTGATTCTACCTTTAACATATCTATCTGTCTGTACATGCACATACCTGTTACTGTATAGTATGGAAGACCAGAAGCTCAGGCTGATTTTTGGCCCTCAAAGAGCCCACTAACCCCCTGATTTAACTGGGCCAACAGAAGACAAAGCAGGAATAAAGCCTGGGGTCCTGTCCTCCTCTGTCTCCTTCACACCAGGGTTACAAGGTCTGGCGCTGTAAGTGTTTTCACTGACGGCCTCAATATTCCTGCTGGTTCACCTCCCCCCCGCCTGCTCAAACCGCCAGGGTCAGGCACCGCTGCGATGCCTCGCGCGGTCAAATAGCCGGCTGGCTGATTCTCGCTCTCTGGATGGAGAGCTGCCAAAAAGGGCGCGGTTCTCCAGCACAAGTCTGCACCTTCAGGCAAGGGTATATACTGTCGCCTCTGGCCTCACACCCTGTGCCCCCTCCTCCTCCTCCTCCCTCTCTTCCCCCCACCCCCCCCCCCCCCAATGTTCTAGTTTAGTTCTCACTTACCCACTGTGACATTACTCCTCTGCAAAACCTGGTGCATTTCACTTATGCTTCTCATCAGGGCAGTGTCCCCGAAAGTAAAGTAGACCACATCCCTCTGTGCCTGAGCTGCAGCCATGAGCTGAATGAGAGCTGTGAAAACACAAGTGGTGGAGAAGCCAGTCCTCAACACTTCAGCACAGATCAAGGCACCATCACATCTGTGCTGATGCCCATGCCTTCAAAGCCACTTTTCGTGTAAAGTGTGAGATAAATGCAAGTTGTTGTTGACCTCATGCGTTTTGCTTAGTGCTGATGAACTCACACACACACACACACACACACACACACACACACACACATACAAAAAAATAATATGGGTGTTTCTAGCATTGTTCCCAGGGCTGGAATACACCTAGATCTCTGTAGCTGCTCAGATTTGGGTTTTAGTTGGGGGGTGGGGGTAATCGTCCAAGGCTCCAGTGCCACCAGGTGGCAGCGCCGAGCTCGGGAAGGTCCATTGGGCTTGACAGCTCCGCCAGCAGCCGCTAGCTGGTATTGCAACTGTAGCCGTCACCAAATGTGGACTGGCCAAAAGACAGTGGAGTTGAAATGGTAGGTAGTGTGTTCCATTTGAGGTGAAAGACTGGCATTTCTATAGCGCCCTTCATGACCTCAAGACGCCCCCAAAGCGCTTTACAGCCAGTGAGGTGCAATCACCGTCATGTAGAAAGCGCAGCAGCCAATTAGCTTACAGCAAGCTCCCAGAAATAAAAATGATGAACATTTTTTTTTCAGTGATATTGAGTGAGGTTTAAATATTGGCCAGGACTCTAGGGAGAACTACCTTGCTCCCTTGCAAAATAGTGCCGCAGGATCTTTCACGTCCCCATGAGAGAGCAGACTGGACTTCAGTTTAACATCTCGTCTGGAAGATGGCACCTCTGACAGTGCAGCATTCCCTCAGTACCGCACTGGGAGTGTCAGCCTGGATTTTTGTGCTCAAGTCCTGGAGTGGGACGTGAACACACCACCTTTTGACTCTGAGGTAAGAGTTTTTAAAAATTATTTCACAGGATGTGGGGGTCGCTGGCTAGGCCAGCATATATTGCCCTTGAGAAGCTGGTGGTGAGCCGCCTTCTTGAACCGCTGCAGTCCCTGTGGTGTAGGTAAACCCACAGTGCCGTTAGGAAAAGAGTTCCAGGATTTTGACCCAGTGACAGTGAAGGAACATTGATATAGTTCCAATTCAGGATGGCTTGTGTCTTGGAGGGGAACTTGCAGGTGGTGGTGTTCCCATCTGTCTGCTGCCCTTGTCCATCTAGATGGTAGAGGTCATGGGTTTGGAAGGTGCTGTTAAAGGAGCATTAAGTTGCTGCAGTTCATCTTGTAGATGGTACACACTGCTGCCACTGTGTATTGGTGGTGGAAGGAGTGAATGTTTGTGGATGTGGTGCCAGTCAAGTGGGCTGCTTTGTCCTAGATGGTGTCAAGCTTCTTAGGTGTTGTGGGAGCTGCACTCATCCAGGCAAGTGGGGAGCGTACCATCACACTCCTGACTTGTGCCTTGTAGATGGTGGACAGGCTTTGAGGAGTCAGGAGGTGAGTTATTCACCACAGGCTTCCTAGCCTCTGACCTGCTCTTGTAGCCACAGTATTTATATGGCTGGTCCAGTTCAGTTTCTGGTCAATGGTAACCCCCCCCAGGATGTTGATAGTGGGGGGATTCAGTGATGGTGATGCCGTTGAACGTCAAGGGGCGATGGTTAGACTCTCTCTTGTTGGAGATGGTCATTGCCGGGCGCTTGTGCGGTGTGAATGTTGCGCTGTGAGCCATGGTTGGTTTGAGCTGGTCATTTTTACTAGCCGCAGCTTAACAAATCTACCAACCTTTAAGCTTTGCATCCCCCTTGAAAGCTCCACAGCCCCAGTTGCCCGTGGCAATGGCTGGTCTGTGCCTGGCTAGTACCACACGATCCACGGTAGAAAATCCACAGTAGGCCTTTTAGAGGAGAGCAGAGTGTTACAGGGGAGTCGGGCACAGAACCAGATTCAAAACTGATAACTCTGACCTAGAAAAACCCCCAGTCAGGAAACTCCTTTCTAGAACTCTCCTTTCATTGCTGATACCATTAAACATTTTAAATCATAGGTTATTCTCTCCCTTATCGCAAATGGATGTTCTTGATTCATCCGAGGGGCAACATATCACGAGGTATGGGTCGTGGGATAAGCAACTTCAGTTATGAGGAGAGATTGGAAAAGCTGGGACTGGCCTCCTTGGAGAAGAGGGTGTTGAGAGGAGATTCGATCGAGGTGTTCAAAATCATCAGGGGTCTGGACAGAGTAGATAGGGGGGCAACTGTTCCCGTTGGTGGGAGGATCGAGAACCAGAAGGACACTGACTTAAGGTGATGGGTAAAAGAAACAACGGGAGACATGAGGAGAAACTTTTTCATGCGGCGAACGGTCAGGGTCTGGAATGCGCTGCCTGAGAGTGGAGGAGGAGGCAGATTCAATCAGGGCTTCCAAAAGGGAATTGGATTATTACCTTAAAGGGAGACGGCCAGGGAGTGGTGAGAGGTAAATTGCTCCTTTGGAGAGCCGGCACAGACACAACGGGCCGAAGGGCCTTCTGTAACCATTCTGTGAAGTATCCTGCTTTTGCTCATTTCAACAAGTTGAAAGGTGCCTGGATCTGCATCTGAAGTGCTGTAACCTACAAGGCTGTGGACCCAGGTGCTGGAAAGTGGAACTAAAATGAGCCACCAGCCCTCTTGTTTTTGGCCAGTGCAGACATGATGGGCTGAATGGCTTCTTTCTGTGGTTCTAACAGCTACAGAAGGACCTTTGCCCTCCAGAAAGTGGGGAACCATGAATGAGAGGCATCCTTAGCTTGTCTGAATTAAACCATTTCCATTCAGAACCTAATGAAATCATCCCTCTGTCAATCAACCTCAGACCTTAATGATTCGTGAAACAAGACAAGAGGTGAATTAACGCTCTTTTCCTCATAAAATTCATTCACGGGATGTGGGCGTCGCTGGCTGGGCCAGCATTTATTGCCCATCCCTAACTGCCCTTGAGAAGGTGGTGGTGAGCCGCCTTCTTGAACCGCTGCAGTCCGTGTGGTTTTGGTGCAGAGTAACAGTCCCTCCTGTATTCTGCTTGATCCCCTGAATCCCTCTGAAGATCAGAAGGCTAATGTCAACCAAATTGATAAAAGCAAAATACTGCGGATGCTGGAAATCTGAAACAAAAACAAAAATAGCTGGAAAAACTCAGCAGGTCTGACAGCATCTGCGGAGAGGAACACAGTTAACGTTTCAAGTCCGCATGACTCTTCATCAGAACTAAAGAAGTATAGAAATGTGGTGAAATATAAGCTGGGGGGGCGGTGGTGGGACAGGTAGAGCTGGATAGAGGGCCAGTGATAGGTGGAGGCAAAGAAGAGATTGCCAAAGATGTCAGAGACAAAAGGACAAAGGGGCATTGACAGTGATGATATTATCTAAGGAATGTGCTCATGGGGACATTAAGGGTAGAAAGCAGGACAAGCTAGTGGCAGATGGCCCTAGTGGGTGGTTAGGGGTGTAGGGGGAAGGGATCAAAATGGGCTAAAAGGTGGAGATTAAACAATAGATTTTAAAATAGGTGGGAAAAGAAAAATATATTTTAAAAATATAACTTATTGGAAAAAGGTGGATTGGAAAGGGGGTGGGGATGGAGGAGAGAGTTCATGATCTGAAGTTGTTGAACTCAATATTCAGTCCAGAAGGCCTAGTCAGAAGATGAGGTGCTGTTCCTCCAGTTTGCGTTGAGCTTCACTGGAACATTGAGTTGCCCTCACTTTATGGTACGCAGTGTGTGGAGGGCCCACTGGGATCTGCTCTCCTGTGAGCTAACCGGTACGCACTTTGTCCACACAGCTTGATGCGGATTCAGATTTCCTGGATCCTGCAGTTGGTCCTTGCTGCCAGGGGCTTACCTTGTTCAGCTCTCTATCCAGGTAACAGATTTTGTACTGGTCCATGGGGTTCCGAAAGTTAAGAGCATCAATGGCCACTATCTCCGTGCAAAGTCTCAGCCACGAATCCCTGCAAAAGAAAAATGGGAATGAGATGAATTTTTCGGTTTGCAAGGGAGCCAGTCATTACCTCACGAGCCTCTTTCCAGAAAACAATAATGTAACAAGCTCACCAATTTATCTAGGCGGTGAAAATGCACTAAAATTATCTGTCCCTTGTGCTCTGCTGAAGATGGTGACAGCCTCACTGAGATGCGGAGACAGAGAGGAGTCACCTCAGCAGCATTTCCTAACAGGCAAGACAGAGCTTTCCCACTGATGCCTGCCCTTTTCTTGACCATAATGCCAGGATATTAGCCTAACGGCAACCAACATTATTCAAATGTGTCCAACAAATGTCTCGTCCACTCGGAGACATCATTTCCCAAGTTTCGAACTTTAACCTTACGTAGCGAAACACCCCACCCTTTATATTCTATTCTTCCAGTGTTACAGGTGAACACTCCATTAACGTTTATAATTATTTCTCTGTCCCTGAGCATAATAGTGCCTTCTGGTGGTCATTCACGTATGTATTTAAGTCAAACAGGATTAAACTAGTTTCAGTTTGTACCAGACTCCCCGCTGTATGCACACAAGTGCTTTTTGCTCTGAGGTTGGTTCTTCTGACTTGGACTCTAGGTGTGGGACTTGGTTCTTAGACTGTAGACATACTCTCACTCATTATCTGCACTCATTACCTCTAAACAGGTTACAGAGTAGGCACCTAACTCTGCCAGACCTGCTGAGTTTTTCCAGGTAATTCTGTTTTTGTTTTGGATTTCCAGCATCCGCAGTTTTTTTGTTTTTACCTAACTCTTAGACATGGTTCCAACCTCCCTCTCTCTCTCTCTCTCTCTCTCTCTCGAGTCAGTGGTACATCGTCATCTACATTGTACATTAGCATATCCCATCTGCTAACTCTTTATGCTACACTTTTGTCCTGCAGAGATATCACACTGACCACTATGTTTTAGTGATCGATGTACAAGTACCTGTAAATCTCCTTGGACCCACGCTGTTCCTAGCTTTTCACCATTGAGAGAGCACTGCTTTTTTTTTTAAACTCTGGTCCAAAATGGGTGACTTCTTGCTTTGCTGCATTGAAATTCATTTGCCACAGTTCGTCCACTTTCTATCAAAGTTTTTTGTAATTTAATGCACCAGTATACACAACCTATTGTTCCACCAATCAGAAAAAGCACAGTGAAAAGTTCAGGCCCCAGCACAGATCCTTGTGGGACGTTGCTTCCAATTCAAGTACACCCCATCACACCTGTCTTCTAACTCCTAGCCAGATCAATACTGTGCCTTCGATTCCACGAGCTTTAATTTTCGTTCTTGTGGCTTCTGTCACTAACCTGCACACTTCCCGTTATAAAAATCTCTCTCGATCAGCCTTCCCCCACCAATGGAAATAACTCAGTTCTAAAAATCTCAATAACTGAAAGTTATGTAAGACGAGAGCTCCTAAGACCCACAACCCTGCACTCTCCCTTACTTACTCTCACCCAACCCAAATCAAATGCAGAGGAACGCAATTTCCATTCAGAGTCAACAGAATGGTTATAGCACAGAAGGAGGCCATTCAGCCCCAGTGTCCATGCCAGCTCTCTGCAAGAGCAACTCACCAAGTCCCACAGCCCTTGCCTTTTCCCCCAAAGACCCACAAATCTTTTCTCTTCAGATAATTATCCAATTCCCTCTTGAAGGCCTCGATTGAACCCTGCTTCCTCCACATCTCAGGCAACGCATTCCAGATCCTAACCGCTCGCTGCGTAACAAAGTTTCTCCTCATGTCGCCAATGCTTCTCTTGTCACCTTAAACCTGTGCCCTCTGGTTCTCAATCCTTCCGCCAATGGGAACAGTCTCTCCCCCTCTAGACCCCTCATGATTTTGAACACATCTATCAAATCTCCTTCCAACCTTCTCTTCTCCAAGGAGAACAGTCCCAACTTCTCCAATCTATCCTCGTAACTGAAGTTCCTCATCCCTGGAACCATTCTTGTGAATCTTTTCTGCATTCTCTCTAATGCCTTCACATCCTTCCTAAAGTGCGGCACCCAGAACTGGACACAACGCCTCCAACTGAGGTCAAACCGGTGTTTTACACAGGTTTATCACAACTTCCTTGCTTTTGTACTCTATGCCCCTCATTATAAAGCCCAGAATACTGTGTGCTTTATTAACCACTTTCTCAACCTGTCCTGCCACCTTCAATGATTTGTGCTTGTAGACACCCGGGTCCCTCTGCTCGTGTACCCTTTTTAAAATTGTAGCCCATTGCCTCTCCCATAGTCTTCCTACTAAAATGAACTGCTTCACATTTCTCATTAAATTTCATCTGCCACCAACCTATGTCCTTTTGAAGTTTATCACTATCCTCTTCACAGAAGGAATCCAACTCCACACTTTGCCATCAATTAGGGACAAAGCGCTTTTGGAGACCGAGATGGTCAGGTTCAGTCACTTTGACTGACTTCACTGGGACAATATGAGGTGATGCATCAATGAAATACTTTGCTATTCTGCGCAGTACAAAGCAAGATCCCACAAAGCCAGTGACTGTTTCACCCGCTTTTGGGAGGTGGAGATTGAGAGAGCTTCGTGGCCTAGGACACTGGAAGAGCTCCCTGCAGTCCTACCCTACATCAGTGTTCCTTACCTGAGTGAAATCTCACTCACCTTGGGGTCTCATCATTGTGATATCTCAGCCATCTGTACGAGTCACTGTATCCGCCATATTCACTGTAGCGCTGCGCTCCTGAAAGTCAGACAAACGGTTTCAGTGTCTCGTTAAACTGTGCCTCTTTGGGTGATGTCGGGGATTAACCGGCCAGTTTAGGCTTCCCCTGTGAGTGACGGCTCTCTCCCCATCCCTCCTGAAGATGCAGGCTGTGGGCACGCTCTGCCCTCCCAATTCTTGGTCCCAACTGCCCATTCTTTTAGCATGAGTGAGCCATCGCTCGGTATTGGCAAGACTGTGGAGGCAACCAAGCTGGCTCCAACCCAATGCCCACATGTTCACACATTTCCAGCTGATTTCCACCCACTCCCCCCTCCCCACGCCGGCTGACACAGCGGTTACGTGTCTGGACTAGTAACATAAGGAAGGAAATCTGCCGTCCCTACCCGGTCTGGCCTACATGTGGCTCCAGACCCACAGCAATGTGGTGGCCTCTTAAGCGCCCTCTGAGATGGCCACTCAGTCATACAGCGTAACTATAAGCAATGGACAAAAAGTGATGCTCGCGTCCTGAGAAGCAACATAAAAATGGTACATGTATAGAGCGCCTACGACAGAGCACTCGATCCCACAGCACTACAGAGGCAGAGAGGGTGGTAATCCGAACTTCAACCCTGTCGTCCAGATGTTTTTTTAGTTCAGGGCCTGAGCTCTCCCAATTGCGAGCTATCTGACAGTGGGGTCAGGCGGGGTTGTGGGGTGGTCAGTGCTCGCTGCACAAAGTAACCGCACTGAGACAGCCGAGCCCTCACCAGTGATAACCAGACACTCGTTGTCAGCCAGTTTCTCGGTGAAGAGCCGAGCCACGATCAGCTCCGGGTTGATCAGAAATCGGATCTCTTCCTGGACAAGGCCGGATCCCAGAACACCACCACCCACCATCGGAGAAGCAAAATCCACCTAGGGCCAAGAGGCACACAGGTTACAGCCTGCATTACTTCAGGGTTCAGTATTTAAACTGGAGACTCCTGTAAAAAAGATACATGAAAGACTTGCATTTATATAGCACCTTTCTCAACCAACCGGCATCTCAAAGTGCCTTACAACCAGTGAAGGACTTTATGAAATGCAGTCACTGTTGGAAACGTGGCACCTAACTTGTATACAGCAAACTCCCACAAACAGCAATGTGATAATGAGCAGATACGACTGTTTCTGTGATGTTGATTGAGGGATAAATATTGGACGGGGGACACCAGGGTAAAACTCCCCTGCTCTTCTAGTCGTTTGGCAGTACAGAACTTGAGTGTTGCTGAAAGAAGAGACGTTCTGTCTAAGCTTATCGTCTTGCACTCATCAGGACAAGATCGCAAGAATACCAGCAATAAAGGGAACAACAATTTATACTTCATGAGAAGAGAGTGCTGATTGGTTAGCAAGTGGACTCTGATTGGTAGAGGCATTGCCATGGAGGATGCATCAGGGTACAGTTAACTACCAAGCTTTTATTCAAATTCAAACCAGGCAGGTCGAATCTGATTGGGGTCAAGGCTTTGCCATGGGGAATGAACCAGGGAATGGCTTCCCCCAAGCTTTTGTTTAGTTGGGAAAGGCATACTGCGTGGACATGTTCCTCCCATCGGCAAAGGACAGGTCCTATATGTAGCTTCTAGCATGTATAATTGAGCCACACTGCCAGCCCGACTGATAATCTTAAATTGGTTTTTAGCACAGTCAGGATTGTTTAGCAAGTGTTGTCCAATCACTGGATCACACCTAATGTTGGACACCAAGTTTGCAAGCATGGGCTGGTTGGGTACTTTGGGCAATGCGTCTAACGATCAGAGTCCACTTGCCAACCAATCAGCATTCTCTTCTCATAAACCAGCTTATATTTCACCTCTCTTCTATTTTTCCTTAGCTATGTTGAAGAGTCATACGGACTCAAAACGTTAACTGCGTTCCTCTCCGCAGATGCTGTCAGACCTGCTGAGTTTTTCCAGATATTTTTGTTTTGGATTTCCAGCATCCGCAGTTTTTTGCTTCTCTCTTCTCATAAACTGTTGTTCCCTTTATTGTTGGTATACTTGCAATCTGTCCTGATGAGTGCAAGATGAAAAGCTTAGACAGCATGTCTCTTTTTTCAGCGAACCCCTGCTCTTCTTTGAAATAGTGCCACGGGATCTTTTACGTGAGAATCTTTCACCTGAAGGGACAGGCGCGGTTTCAGTTTGACAATTCATCCAAAAGACGGCACCTCTGACAGTGCAGCACTCCCTCCATCCAGCACTGCACCGAAGTGTCAGCCTTCATACTTGCGCTCAAGTCTCTGGAGTGGGTCTCGAACCCACGACCTCTTGCGTCAGAGGTGAGAGTGCCACCAAATGAACCGCTGCTAAGACAACAATTTGCATTTATATAGCACCTTTAACGCAGTAAGCCGTCTTGAGGTGCTTCGCAGGCTGCATAAGTCAGACAAACATTGACACCGAGGCACCAAAGGTGACCAAAAGCTTGGTCAGATCGGTGCCTATTGAAGGAATGTCTTAAAAGGAGGGGAGATGGAGAGGTTTAGGGAGGGAATGCCAGAGCTTAAGGCCTCGGCAGCTGGAGATACGGCCGGCAGTGTTGGAGCGATTAAAATCAGGGACGTGCAAGAGTGCAGAATATACAGTCTGCTTGAAAAAGCGTGTGTATGTAATGCCTTTTCTGTCTTAGATATCCCAGAGAGTGTTGCAGTCAACAAATTCCTCATGCAGTTAGACGGAGAAATCTTTTTTTTTAAAAATATGTGCTGGTGGGGGTGTTGACCAGCCGAAGTGTGTTGGCAGAAAGAGACAAGGGCACTGAACTTAATTTTTTTTTTTAAAAAAAAGAACCGCTGGGTACAATAAGGGGGTTGGGGGTGGTGGGGTGGGGGGAGGAGGGGGGAGCTGTGGGGCTGACATTCTCAGAAGTTGAGGGTCAAATGCCCCGCAGCTTCTCAAAGTGGGGGTGCAAACAGCATTAAAACCTCGGCGCAGGGTCCCAACCCCTCTGAGGAACTTAACGGTTGGCGTGGTGCTCGGACTGATTTCTGAGAGGAACCTTTAAATCTCTACGGGGTGGTGGGGGTGTTGGGGGGGGTGGGGGGGGTGGGTTTGGTTTGTTTTTGGCTTGGGCAGACTGCGCTCAGGGGCCCGGTGCCTGTCACACAAAACAAAGCGGCCGGTGAATAGCCAGGCGTTTGTTTATCGCTGTGAAGAAACCCTGCCTAACTTCATCAACTGCCCTGACACTCAACTCCTGTCCCCACCCACCCCTTGACCCACTCCCCCAAATTTTCACTCTGTTGGGGAGGGTGGGTGGGGGCGGAGGTGACACCGAATCTGAGGTATTAAAGTGGGGTCACACCGGGAAACCGTTTGCAGGGGTGGGGGGGTGGGGTAGTGAGCAAGGGCTTAGTGAGTGCCGGTTACCTGCAGTTCACCTTGTTCCTCCTCCTCGATCCGTCCTTCACTGCTGACCCTAAGTTGCGTCAGTTTACATGGAGATCTGAAGCAAGCGGAAACAATCGTTGGTACAGGCGGCGGTTAGGCGCCTTTGGTTACACAGGTTCCCGGCGAGAAACCAGATGGCACACGATTTAATATGAATACAGGCCGCAACCGCACCCCACCCCCATCACAACGGCTAAGATTTTCCAGCCCCCACCAGCGCCCCCCCCCCCCCCCCCCCCCCCCCCCCCCCGCCCTCCACCGTGCCGCTGCAATGGATGCGGCGGGCCAGCCAAATGTCCATTGACTTTCGGCGGGACCGGACAATCCCAGTGGCCGGCAGGGCTGGAAAATCCCGCTCATTCTCTCTCTCTCTCTCTCTCTCCGTCTCTGAAAGTTGCGGAATTCTCACCTGGTCTGCACAAGCAGTGTTCCCCCTCTGTTAAACCAGCCTCCAATGATCATTGTCCAGGCTTTGGCACTGCGTTGCCAGATTCTCTTTGGAGGACATATCACCCAACAACAACTTATATTTATATAGTGCCTTTAACATAATAAACCACCCCAAGGTGCATCACAGGAACATTGTAAAACAACACTTGACACCGAGCCGCATAAGGAGATATTAGGTCAGACGACCAAAAGCTTGGTCAAAGATGTAAATTTTAAGGAGTGTCTTAAAGGAGGAAGATGAGGTAGAGAGGGGTGGAGAGGTGTAGGGAGGGAATTCCAGAGCTTGGGGTCCAGGCAGCTGAAGGCACGTCCCCCGATGGTGGGGAGATTCAAATCAGGGGATGCTCAAGAGGCCAGAATTAGAGGAGCCGCAGATATCTTGGAGGGTTGTGGGGCTGGAGGAGATTACAGAGATAGGGAGGGGAGAGGTCATGGAGGGATTTGAAAACAACGATGAGAATTTTAAAATTAAGATGTTGCTTGACCAGGAGCTGGTGTAGGTCAGTGAGCACAGAGGGTGACAGGGGAACAGGACTTGGTGTGAGTTAAGACATGGGCAGCAGAGTTTTGGATGACCTCAAGTTGATGGAGGGTAGAATGTGGAAGACGAGCCAGGAGTGAGTTGGAATAGTCGAGCCTAGAGGTAACAAGGGCAGGGATGAGGGTTTCAGCAGTAAATGAGCCAAGACAGGGTTGGAGTCAGAAGATGATACAGAGGTGGAAATAAGTGGTCTTAAGCGATGGTGCAGATGTGAGGTCAGAAGCTCATCACTAGGTCAAATGTGACATCAAGGTTGCAAACAGACTGGCTTAATCTCAGACTGTTGCCAGGGAGAGGAATGGAGTCGGTAGCTAGGGAACAGGGTCTGGAGCAGGGACAGAAACCAATGGCTCCAGAATTCCCAATATTTAATTGGAGGAAATTTATGCTTATCCAGTACCGGATGTTGGATAAGCAGTCTGGTAATTCAGCAAGTGGAGGAGTTGAGAGATGTGGAGGAGAGGGAGAGCTGGGTGTGGTCAGGGTACGTGACCAATGCTCAGTTGCATCCACAGCTGATATTTACAAGGGTATTTCCAGTAGGAGAATGCTGGTTTATGCCCAGGTTTCACAGGGATGGGAGGAGGCCATTCAGCCCCTTGAGCTTGTGTTGCACCATTCTGTCAGATCATGGCTATTCTGGACCTCAACTCCACTTCCTCCACAGCCCTCAATCCCCTTACCCAACAAAAATCCACTGATCTGCTTCAAGAACCGCACAGCCTTTTTATTGGAGGGAGGGAAGAGAATTCCAGGTCCACTTCCATCTTTTCCTTGAAAAGATTGCTTCCCAATTTCCAGTTCCCAAACGAGATGCTGTGAAATGTAGACCCCGGCGACCTCCACTCCCACCTCTACAGGGGTTTTCAGCAACAGGTTTTGGATAAATGGATCAACAAATGGTAAGAAGGTCTCTCCCTGCCATTTGCCCTGGTTTGGCAAGGCTCTGCTCTGGATCCCTACCCTAACCACATCAATATTTGGCCATAAAAAATAGGCACCAGATCCATCACTTAAACATTCACTCCAGCTCCTCCAATCACAGATTCTGTCTCTTCCGTGCTCCAGCTCCTCCAATCACAGATTCTGTCTCTTCCGTGCTCCAGCTCCTCCAATCACAGATCCTGTCTCTTCCGTGCTCCAGCTCCTCCAATCACAGGTCCTGTCTCTCCCATGCTCCAGCTCCTCCAATCACAGATTCTGTCCCTCCCATGTTGGCTGCTCCAGCTCCTCCAATCACAGATTCTGTCTCCCCCCTGTGATCCAGCTCCTCCAATCACAGATCCTGTCTCCCTCATGGATCTAACTCCTCCAATCACAGATTCTGTCTCCCCCATGCACCAGCTCCTCCAATCACAGATTCTGTCTCTTCCATGCTCCAGCTCCTCCAATCCCAGATTGTCTCTCTCCAGCTCTAGTGGTTCCTCCAGAGACAGAATCTATGATTGGAGGAGCCGCAAGGGCGTGAGGTATGGAGCCTGTGATTGAAGGAGCTGGAGCAGCCGCATGGGAGAGACTGGAGAATTGAAAACAATTTAAAAAAACGTTTCCCTCTGTTGAGGAGAAAGAAACAGAAACGATTCTTCAGAACAGAACCTCACAAGTTGAGAGTCAATGGACAGTTGACATTTCTCCTTCCTTAGAATTTTTAAATTCACAATCCTTTGAGTTGTGTGATTTTGATTGAGGGGACGGTGTCTGGCAGGAACCAGGGAGGATGCATTGAGCTGAGTCTTTTAAAAATTATTTATAAATAAACAATCCCCTCCTTAACCACCAGCAACCCCCCCCTCCCCCACCCCACCAACTCCCAGGTACAACAAGCCTCCTATTTCAATATAATAGATGAGAAGAGAAGAGAATAATAATAGAGGAGCTGAATATTATTTAAATGGAGAAAGACTGCAGAAAGCTGGGGGTCCTCGTGCATGAATCACAAAAAGCTAACATCGTTCAGCAGGTAATAGGGAAGGTAAATGGAATGTTGGCCTTTATTCCAAAGGGAATGGAGTACAAAAATAGGGAAGTCCTGCTGAAACTATACAAGGCACTAGTTAGACCACAGCTAAAATACTGTGACCAGTTTTGGTCCCCTTATCTAAAGAAAGATATACTGGCATTGGAGGCAGTCCAGAGAAGGTTCACCAGGTTGATCCTGGGTACTGAGGGATTTTCTTATGAGGAGATGTTGAGTAGGTTGGGCTTGCACTCACTGGAGTTTAGAAGAATGAGAGGCGACCTTATTGAAAAAATATAAGATTCTTAGGGGGCTTGACAGGGTAGATGGTGAGAGGTTGTTTCCCCTTGTGGGAGAGTCTAGGACCAGAGGGCATAATCTCAGAGTAAGGGGGTCACCCATTTAAGACAAAGATGAGGAGGAATTTCTTCTCTCAGAGGGTAGTGAATCCGTGGAATTCTTTACCGCAGAGAGCTGTAGAGGCTGGGTCGTTTTGTATATTCAAGGCTGAGATAGACAGATTTTTAATCAGTAAGGGAATCAATGGGTATGGGGAAAAGGCAGGAAAGTGGAGTTGAGGATTATCAGATCAGCCATGATCTCATTGAGTGGCGGATGTCCATGATAGAGTAGGAACGGTTGGGGGGGCGGTAGGGGGGTGGCAGGAAGTGAGAGTGGGGGGATTGAGAGGAGGAGGAGCCAGCCTTTAGGAGCAAGAGAGAGAGAGAGAGCGAGGGAGAGGGTGCAGGAACGTTGTTCACTTTCACACTTAGGGCTTATTTTATTTATTTAAGTCCGTGATTTCCCAACTCCGTTTTTTAAAGCAACAATCCTTATTGTTTTCCTTTGAAAACCCTCCTCCTGAGACTGGCTTTCAAGTTTACAAATTACTGCTGGGACAACGATCACCAAATTAAAGTTGGGGGGGGGGAAATGTTAAATCCACTCTAATGGCTTTTTTTCCCTCTTTTATATTTGTCCCATAAATCATGTTGTGAGGGAAATTTAAAGTAGAAAGATTTGGGGTGGAGGGAGAAAAAAAATATTGTGAGGGAAATCCAGTTATTTTTTCTCTTCTCTTTTCTTAGGCTTTTCTTCAAATGTTTCTGCTATGGAAGTGTCTGTCTGTACACAAGCTTTTTTTGGCTGTCTTTGTGCTTATGTTTTCTCCTGTTTTTTTTAAAAAAATTGTTCTGATGTGTAGAAAAAGTTGGGAGTCCAGTCGATCCCAAACAGCCCAACCTTCAAGGCCTTGAGATTGCTTTAGTAACATTAGGCTGGGGTGGGCAGGGGGTGGTGAATGAGGGGAAACTGTTTAATTGCTGTTGAATTCTTGGTTGCCTGCCCAGCGTTAAGTCTGTCATTTCTTTAGTATCCTTTACTGGAGGCCTTACCTTCAAGGAACCCCTGAAAACCAAAAAAGAAGCCCTGGAGAAAATCTCAAAAAGACCCCTGGAGAAAAACTTCTTTTGACCCCTGGTACCATCCATAAGATGCACTCCAGCAGCTCACCAAGGTTCCTTCCATGGCCCCCTTCCAACTCGCGAGCTCTACCACCTGGAAGGAACAGGGCAGCAGACGCATGGGAACACCACCACCACCTGCAAGTTCCCCTCCAAGCCATCCACCATCCTGACTTGGAAATATATCAGCCGTTCCTTCTCTGTCAAAATCCTGGAACTCCCTCCCTAACAGCACTATGGGTGTACCTACACCACAGGGACTGCAGCAGCTCAAGGTGGCTTACCACCACCTTCTCAAGGGCAATTAGGAATGGGCAACAAATGCTCACATCCCATGAATGAATACAAAAAGGAGGTCACTTGGCCTATTAAGTCCATGCCGGCTCTCTGAAGATCAACCCAGCCAATCCCACTCCTTTTATTTGTTGTTAAATAACAAAATGTAACAGAAGAGTTATTGGCAGCACATTTCCAGCATGAACTCAATGGGCTGAATGGACTCCTGTGCCATAATGACTCTATGACACAGGACTTGAGACGCTAAAGCAGGTGAGGCAGGTAGAGTTCCAACTTGGCAAATTTAAAATGCAGCTTACGTTATGAAAATGAGGCAATTTTACAGGGACAAATTGGGACCAGGACTTATGTCCTTGTGGACTGGAACTGCACACAGACACAGAGATTGGAAGATCCACCTAGTTGCTCAGCTTCTTCAGCGTAACTTGGCACAAAGGATTTTCAGCACACACCGTGTTTCTGCAATCTTTTATACCACTTTAAAAAAATATTGCATCCCACAGAACTAGCCACAGTCCAAAGGACAAATTAATCGTCGTGGTAAGTTTCCATTAAATTGTCCCCCTCTGCTGCCTTCCAGCTCTTCAAGTTAAAATTAAAATTAAAATCTTAAAATTAAGGTGAAGATTGAAAGTAAAATTTTATGATTAAGGCTAATATTAAGTCTGTGGAATTCTCTTCCCCAGAAAGCAATGGAGACAGGGTGATTGAATATTTTTAAACATGGGTTAGACAGATTTTTGATCGACGAGGGAGTCCAAGGTTATAGGCAGCAGGTGGGAGAGTGGAGCTGAGGCCACAATTTTTTTAAAAAATTCATTTTAAGCGAGGTGGGCATCGCTGGCTGGGACAGTTGTGGGAGCTGCACTCATCCAGGCAAGTGGGGAGTATTCCATCGCACTCCCGACTTGTACCTTGCAGATTTTGGACAGGGTTTAGAGAGCCAGGAGGTGAGTTACTCATCGCAGGATTCCCAGTCTCTGACCTGCTCTTGTAGCCACAGTATTTATATGGTTCGTCCAGTTCAGTTTCTGGTCAAAGGTGACCCCCAGGATGTTGATAGTGGGGGATTCAGTGATGGTAATGCCATTGAATGTCAAGGGGCAATGGTTGGATTCTCTTTTGTGGGAGATGGTCATTGCCGGGCACTTGTGTGGCACGAATGTTACTTGCCACTTGTCAGCCCAAGTCTGGACATTGTCCAGGTCTTGCTGCATTTGGACACGGACTGCTTCAGTGACTGAGGAGTCACGAATGGTGCTGAAAATTGTGTAGTCATCAGCGAACATCCCCACTTCTGACCTTATGATGGAAGGAAGGTCATTGATGAAGCAGCTGAAGATGGTTGGGCCTAGGACCCTACCCTGAGGAACTCCTGCAGTGATGTCCTGGAGCTGAGATGACTGACCTCCAACAACCACAACCATCTTTCTTTGTGCTAGATATGACTCCAACCAGTGGAGAGTTTTCCCCAATTCCCACTCACTCCAGTTTTGCTAGGGCTCTTTGATTCCACACTTGGTCAAATGCTGCCTCGATGTCAAGGGCAGTCACTCTCACCTCACCTTGGGAGTTCAGCTCTTTTGTCCATGTTTGAACCAAGGCTGTAACGAGGTCAGGAGCTGAGTGGCCCTGGCGGAACCCAAACTGGGCATCAGTGAGCAGGTTGTTGCTAAGCAAGTGCCGCTTGATAGCACTGTTGATGACCCCTTCCATCACTTTTCTGATGATGGAGAGTAGACTGATGGGGCGGTAATTGGCCGGGTTGGATTTGTCTTGCTTTTTGTGTACAGGACATTTCTGGGTAATTTTCCACCTAGCTGAGTAGATGCCAGTGTTGTCGCTGTACTGGAACAGCTTGGCTAGGGGTACAGCAAGTTCTGGAGCACAAATCTTCAGTACTATTGCCAGAATGTTGTCAGGGCCCATAGCCTTTGCAGTATCTGGTGCCTTCAGCCATTTCTTGATATCACGTGGAGTGAATCGAATTGGCTGAAGACTGGCATCTGTGATGCTGGGGTTCCTCTGGAGAATCAGATCAGCTATGATCTTAACAAATGGCAGAGCAGGCTTGACGGGCCGAATGGCCTATTCCTCCAAACTCGTTAGTACATATGCATGTTCATATTGAAAGTAAAATTTTAAGATTAAAATTAAAACCTTGAAATTAAGTACATTTTAGGTACAAGGACACTAATCGACAATTTTAAAAGCTTTTGAATTTTTAAAAATTTAGTAAGAATCTGATCATTATAATTAGGGAATGGTTCATTTTTTTTTAAAAACCATCTTCCATTATTTAAAATTTTGTTACTCAAAAATGGCAGACTATCCACTGATTAAACAACTTACTTTTTAATGATAAAACTATTTTCAGCTGTATTCATCACCTGGTTACCACTCTTAAACCTATTAAGGGACTTTTCTTTCAAGAGGAATGTTTTCCCTTGACACAGTGACATTGTAAAACACTGCCTGTGTCACAGCAGAGTCTGCATTCGGTAATATGCAAGTGAGCCGAGCAGAAACTTGGGGGTAAAAAATTCTTCTTAAAACTAGCACAATTTTGCGTGCAGTCTGCCCCTAGATCAGCAATCGCATCCAAAGCGGAAACTCTCGTCCAAGATTTTTTTGCCTGTATAATGTAACTAGATTTAATTTAATTGACTTAAGATCGGATGATCATTAACCAGAGAATGCAGATTTAGGGTAAATGGCTAAAGCTGGGGAGCTGAGGAGAATTTTTAAAAAAGCGCACCCGGTTGCTATGATCCGGAATGCCAGAAAGGAAGCAGATTCAACAGTAACTTTCAAAAGGGAATTGGATAAATACTTGAAAAAGAAAAATTTGCAGGAATGCAGGGAAAATCGGGGGTGAGTTGGACTAACTGGGTAGCTCTTTTAAGACCCAGCACCGGCACGATGGGCTGATTGGTCTTCCATGTTGTAAGATTCTGCAATTCTATAAAATAAGTTGGTTTTGGAATGACAAAGAAATAGAGATTGACAAAACTGAAGTGTTACAGTCTACAGTTTTCAAAGTATATTGAATTCACTAACCTCCTCCAAACAACGGAATCATTTAAGCAGCATCTTTGAAATGTAACCAGTCCCTTGGGCACTAGCAGGAGGAAGGTGCAGATTAATATTAAATACTGTGATGATTGAGAAGATTTTCGTTCATTTATTAATGGTCAGATATAAACTCAGTCCCACAATCGACCGAGAATGACCGACAGACACAATTATTCTCGGTTCATCTTTGTGAACTTCGGTGTTTAATTAGCCTGCAGCTAAATGGGTTTGTTTCAGAGAGTGTGACTCGGGAACCAAGGGAAGAAAATTTAAGAACAATGGGGGCAGAAAGGGAAGTCAATAAATATTTCAAAGAGAAAATTTTATTAAGAGCTTTATTAAGTCACAGGGGCAATTTAGTTGCCTGGAGGTGAGCACCTGGTGGTAGGCCACTTTGTAGATGGGCCCCCTTGCCAACCCCCAACCCTGACTGCTGAATCTATTTCTTAAAGATTTAAATAGTCGGAGAAAGAATGCTTCCATTTTGAAGCACCCACTCTCTGACTTACCTTCCTCTCAAGCTGGAGGACCTCTGATTAGCTCTCCAGCTTTGAGAGACAGCCCATCATCCTCAATTGGATAGTGAACCTGTCTCCATGACAGTTAAGGGGGCACCCTCGTAAAAGTCACGAAGGGTGACTGCTCCCACCACAACCCCCACCCCTCCCTCCCCCACCACCACTGCCACCCGAGGGTTGTCCGTCCCAAGGGGAAATTCAGCCCTACCCATGTGCGGAACAGGAGTCTGCATCTGGAATTAAGTGAATAGTTCCTTCAGAGTGATGTTACTTTGTAGAGAGAAAGGGGAGACTTGGGATGAGAAGGTAGGTTTCAAGGACAGGGGTACAATTTTCTGAGGGGCTGGGTGTGACGAGAATCAGATTCGAACAAGACTGGAGGAGTGAGAGGTGATCCAATCGATTCTGAAAGGGTTTGACAGGGTAGGTGCCAAGAGGTTGTGTCCCCTGGTTGGGGTATCGAGAACACAGCAGGGGGAACAGCCTCAGGATAAAGAGCCGATCATTTCAGACTGAGATGAGGAGAAGTTTCTTCACTGAAAGGGGTGTGAATTTTGGAATTCTCTACCCCGGCGGTCTGTGGAGGCTTCGTCCTCGAGTATATTTAAGGCTGAGACCGAGAGATTTTTGGATATTAAGGGAATTGAGGGATATGGGGATAGTAGTGCAGGGAGGCGGAATTGAGGTAGAAAGCACCCACCATCGGATTGCATGTTGGAGCAGGCTCGAGGGGCCGAATAGCTTACTCCACCTCTCATTTCTTATGTCCTGAGTGCAGTTTTGGCAAGGGAGCTGGTCAGCACCTGAGGACCAGGGGCCACTTTTAATGTCACCTATCATTGGGAGGGGGGCGGGGGGGAGGAAGGGAGTGTCGGACAGGGGTGGAAATAAGTGGCACGGGGATGGGGTGGCTCTTGTGAACAAGATGAGCTCAGAGAGGGTACGAGGGGAGGCACAACAGAGACACGTAGTTTAGAAGCAGGGCAGGAGAAATTCGAGGTGGGGGGAGGAGGCAAAAGGAAGAGGTGGGGGAAGCAGCAGAGGCAGACAGTGAGTGCTTTTAATCCAGGTAAGCAGAATAGAACACTGACCTATCTCATCTAAAGTCTTCCGGGCAAAGCAACTCCCACATTAACTCCCATTGAGGAAATATCAGGTCAAGACTGTCTGGGCCAAGTCAAGTCAAGTCAATATTCCTTTCTCTTGTGTGTGGAAGGCACAGCTTCAAGCTGCAACCCACACAAACGATCGAGCGTCAGGACTGAGCACCCAGGAGCTCCCCCAAAATGCAGCGCCACTTACTGTTTTCTGTAACCTTGCTGAAGTAACAGAAAATGGTCTTCAGTTTCTCCGACATCCTCTGTGAGAAGTTCGCGAATAACCTGCAGACAAGGAAGAAAGTTGTGTGGTCAAACGGTAGGAATGGCGATAATTCCGGCTTCCGCCTCGAATCCATCCCACTTCAAAGCCTGTTGAAAGTATGAAAGTTTTTTTGGGGGGGTGGCTGGGGGGGTGGGGGGAGGTTTGCGGGGATCGGGATAAATCGGGCAGGATTCAGGACGTTCTCTGTGGGCCTCAGGACCCCGTTGCCATGGTTAATTGAGGGTCAGAATGCCATGCTGGGTGAGGAAGACTCGCCCTGCTGCAATAGTCCCCGAATTGGCCAATTAGTGCTTCACTGTCCTCAGGGAGGGATGGGCGGAGGCCTTCAAGCATGGAAGACGCATCGGGTAAGTAAGAGAGAGGGCGCTTCAAGATGGGGGCACCCTCTCTCCAACATTTTTAACTTTATAATGAAAACCGACTGGAAAACTCCAGTCAGCCTCCGAAAATCAGCCTTAATAAAGAGTGAAAGAAAGTCTTGCATTTCTATGGTATCTTTCATGACCACCAGACATCTCAAAGCACCTCACAGCCAATGAAGGTGCTTTTTGAAGTGTGGTCACTGTTGTGACGTAGGAACCACAGCAGCCAAATTGCCCACAGCAAGCTCCCACAAACAGCAGCCTGATAATGACCAGATCACCTGCTATGGTGATGTTGAGGGATTATTATTGGCCAGGTTGCCGGGGATAATTTCCCGGTCTGCAAAGAAATTGTGGCCATGAGATCGTCCGCCCACCTGAGGCGCCACACAGGCCTCAGTTTAACATCCCACCCAGGAGACAGCGCCTCTGCCAGTGTGGCACCCCCTCAGGGCTGCCCTGGGAGTGTCAGCCTGGGTTTTATGTTTGAGTCTCTGGAGTAGGGGCTTGAACCCACGACGCTCGGACCGCGAGTCCACCGCGTGCTACTAGATGCTGCGCGTCTGTTTTGCTCGGGCAGTTTGCTGACCTGCTGAAGTTGATGTCCGGGAAGCTGCGGTACTCGGAATTCGGTTGTGTGCTGTTGCGATGCGGAAAGGTGCAGAAGAACGCATTGGCCAATAGGCAGGCGATTTGCTCCTGGGACATGGTGATGGCGTGGGCCTTACTTTGTTTCAGGAGCGGAATGGGCTGCAACAAGAAAATAAAGAGGGGAAGTGCCCCACTGAAACAAGCTCACTCCAGGAAGGACAAGAAGCCGGCCTTTTGGCTCCTCAAGCCTGCTCTGCCATCCCATACAATCTTACTGATCGTCTACCACTGCCCCACCTTCCGCACTACCCCCATACCCCTCGATGTCCAAAAATCTATCACTCTGTGCCTTGAATTCCCTCAGCAGCTCTCTTCAAAGGTTCACAACCCTCTGAGTGAAGACATTTCTTATCTCAGTCCAAAATGGCCGAACCCCTGGCCGCAGGAGGATCTAAATACACCCTCAAGCTGATCCTCCATCTTGAAGTCATTTTTGTTGGCACTGTTTCCAGCTACTTTTGTTTATCAACTTGCCCTAAATCTTACTCCTTCCTCCCCTGAAGATATCGTAGAACCTTACAGCAAAGAAGGAAGGCTTTCGGCCCACGATGTCCTTGTTGCCGTCCTGTCACTGTTGACTTGTCCAAGTGCTCATTCTTCATCTCTACAGTGAGCACTGGGAGTCTGCTGAACCGCTGAGGGGGTCTTAGTCACCCACCTTGATCCCATTTGTTGAGGCCAGTCTCGTTCTCTCCCATTCCCCATGTACAGGTGCTTTCCAGGACCCAGACCGTTGGTGGGATTCAACTTATGAACAGAATATCCATGTTTATGTTTCCTCATCATTATGAAAATATAAGGCATGCAACGTTGAACTCTCCACAGATTTGCAAGAATGCCAGGTGTACAGTTGTTTACATAGGGTATCTGGCACAGAAACAGGCCATTCTGCCCATCCTGTCTATAATGGTGTTTCTGCCCTACTCGAGCCTCCTCCCATCTTTTCTCATCTAAATCTACCATCCTAACCCTCTGTTCCTTTCTCCGTCATACGCTTTGTTAGTTTCCCCTTAAATACATCGATACTATTCACTTCAACCACTCCCTGTGGTAGCGAGTTCCACATTCTCACCACTCTCTGGGTGAAGAAGGTTCTCCTGAATTCCCTATTGGATTTCTTGGTGACGATCTTATATTGACGGCCTCTAGTTCTGCTCTTCTCTCTGTATCCACTCGATCAAAACCTTTCAGAGTTTTAAACACCTCGATTGGGTCACCCCCTCAGCTACCGTTTTCCAAGAGGAAAGAGACCCAGCCTGTCAATCCTTTCCTGATATGTAACCCCACACATTTCTGGGATCATCCTTGTGAATCTGCTCTGCACCCTCTCCAGTGCCTTTATATCCTTTTTATAATATGGTGACCAGAATTGCACGCAGCGCTCTCAAAGTGGTCTAACCAAGATTCAGTACAGGTTTAGCATTGCTTCCCGACTTTTCAATTCCATAGATGATTAGTGCTAACCTTGGAACATAGTTTTGGTAACTGTAGAGCCAGTTTCGCCATGCCTGGGAGGAGAGTTCCCAGCAGATACTGACGTTCACCATCAGACAACTATGAAGAAACAAAAAAGAAAGGTCAGAAATCACATTAATGCTAGAATGATGCAGGTGGGGAAAATGCCAAGTAAGCTTAGGTACCAACCCCCACCCCGCCTAGCTCCATCACATGACCCTTAAGTTGGGCCCCCAAGGATTGACCTATGACCCCTAGAATTGACCTATGACTCCTAGGATTGACCCATGCCCCTTAGGATTGACCCATGACTCCTAGGATTGACCCATGACCCCTAGGATTGACCCATGACACCCCCCAGGACTGGCCCCAGGTGCTTTGCCATGAAAATAAATAGTCACCAATGTCTCCAGAAGTCCTGAGCCCAATTCAAGAACTCCAGTTGAGATCAGTAGAGGGAGAAGGGATTGAATCTGGAATCGTCCCCAGCCGACAAGTTCGCACATCTGGAGTTACTGAGGCATTACCAGAACTTCCAGAACCGGTTCCAGTTTATTTTGACCCTCTTCCTAAAATGATGTTGAGAGAACAAGGTTTAACCTTACCTGGTCAAAGTGTTTGTGGAGTCCAGAAAATCTCCAAAGATGGGCATACTTTTGATTGTATTCTTTAATAGCATTCTGTGAAATCAATAGAAAGGATTGTTAACACATCAAACACAAATAAACATGCTGGTGCTTCACCTTCTCCCCTCCCGAAGATATTTCTTTTTTATTCTTTCACAGGTTGTGGGTGTCGCTGGCTGGGCCCAGCATTTATTGCCCATCCCTAATTGCCCTTGAGAAGGTGGTGGTGAGCTGCCTTCTTGAGCCGCTGCAGTCCATGTGGTGTAGGTATACCCACAGTGCTGTTAGGGAGGGAGTTCCAGGATTTTGACCCAGCGACAGTGAAGGAACGGTGATATATTTCCAAGTCAGGATGATGAGTGACTTGGAGGGGAACTTGCAGGTGGTGGTGTTCCCATGTGTCTGCTGCCCTTGTCCTTCTAGGTGGTAGAGGTCATGAGTTTTGAAGGTGCTGTCTAAGGAGCCTTGGTGAGTTGCTGCAGTGCATCTTGTAGATGGTACACACACTGCTGCCACTGTGCGTTGGTGGTGGAGGGAGTGAATGTTTGTGGATGGGGTGCCGATCAAGTGGGCTGTTTTGTCCTGGATGGTATCAAGCTTCTTGAGTGTTGTGGGAGCTGCACTCATCCAGGCAAGTGGGGAATATTCCATAACACTCCTGACTTGTGCCTTGTAGATGGTGGACAGGCTTTGGGCAGTCAGGAGGTGAGTTACTCACCCCAGGATTCCCAGCCTCTAACCTGCTCTTGTAGCCACAGTATTTTTATAGCTATTTCAGTTCAGTTTCTGGTCAATGGTAACCCCCAGGATGTTGATAGTGGGGGATTCAGCAATGGTAATAAAAAGGCAAAACTAAAAGATACCATACTAAAGGTACAACGATACTAAACTAAAATCTATAGATTCCTCCAATTCTGGCCTCCCCGATTTCCATCTCTCCACTATTGGCGGCCGTGCCTTCAGTTGCCTGGGCCCTAAGCTCTGGAATTCCCTCCCTACACCTCTCCACCTCATTAAAGAAGTTCATTAAGATCAGCCTCTTCCCTTTCTCAGTATCGTTTCATGTGGCTCAGGGTGAAATTGTGTCCGATTGCGCCCCTGCAAAGCTGCATGATGTCTACATTAATGGCAGGATACGATATGAGTGAAAGTTGTTGTTGCATTCCACCCTCTGCTTCAGGCAACGCGACTAAAACCAATTCCATCCGGAGCCAGCGTTTTCTTCAGCTATCTTGCTGCCACCCACACACAATCTCACACTCTTCCAACTGCAGCAATTTTACCACACGCAGCTATACATACATACGCTCTGGTGTTTCAAAGTGCTCATCTAAATGTTGTGAGGGTTCCTGCCTCCACCACCCACCCCTTCATGCAGCGAGTTCCAGATTCCAACCACCCTCTGGGTGAAAAGTCTTTCCTCAAATCCCCTCTAAACCAACCCCTGCCCCTTATCTTAGATCTATTCCCCCTGGTTATTGACACCTCTGGTAAGGGGAAAAGTTTCTTCCTATCCATGCCCCTCATAATTTTGTATACCTCTATCAGGTGCCCCCTCAGTCTTCTCTGCTCTAAGGAAAACAGCCCCAGCCTATCCAGTCTCTCTTCATAGCCAAATATTCCAGCCCAGGCAACATCCTGGTGAATCTCCCCTGCACCCTCTCCAGTGTAATCACATCCTTCCTATAGTGTGGTGATCAGAACTGCACACAGTACTCCAGCTGTGGCCTAACTAGCATTTTATACAGCTCCAACATAACTTCCCTGCTCTAATATTCTATGCCTCGGCTAATAAAGACAAGTATCCCATATGCCTTCTTAACCACCTTATCTACCTGTGCTGCTGCCTTCAGGGATCTATGGACATGTACACCAAGGTCCCTCTGATTCTCTGTACTTCCTAGGGTCCTACCATTCATTGTGTATTCCCTTGCTGTGTTAGTCCTCCCTAAGTCCATGCTGCTTTTATCCTGCCTAAGTCCATGCTGCTTTTATCCTGCCTAAGTCCATGCTGGTTTTATCTCCCCTAAGTCCATGCTGCTTTTATCCTGCCTAAGTCAATGTTCGTTTTATCTTCCCTAAGTTCATGCTGGTTTTATCTCCCCTAAGTCCATGCTGCTTTTATCCTGCCTAAGTCCATGCTGGTTTTGTCCTGCCTAAGTCCATGCTGGTTTTGTCCTGCCTAAGTCCATGCTGGTTTTATCTCCCCTAAGTCCATGCTGGTTTTATCTTCCCTAAGTCCATGCTAGTTTTATCTCCCCTAAGTCCATGTTAGTTTTATCCTGCTTTTGTCCATGCTGGTTTTATCCTCCCTAAGTTCATGCTGGTTTTATCCTCCCTAAGTCCATGCTGGTTTCATCTTCCCTAAGTCCATGCTGATTTTATTCTGCCTCAAAGCTGTGATCCAATCCCTTACCCTTTTATCCTTATAACCCGACTCATTCTAGGAGTGAATTCCACAGGCTCACAGTCGTCACTTTAAAAAGTTTCCCTCTTACTCTTTGTCCTAAATTACATTTAATCATCTGTCTATGTCCCATCATTCCACGCCCTTTGAACATTGGCAACAGTCTGTTTCTAACTTGCTTGTGCCATCCCTTTGCAATTTCAAACACCTCTATCAACACTGTACACAGACCTCTAACTATCATTTTTCTGAGATTTGAGAAAAAAGTGACGCATCACGCTTTCACTTTTACATTCCGTCTCTATTTCCATAATGCTGAGCAGCACTTTTGTGGTCTTAACTGCTTGAGGTGCTTATCGTATCAGCTTGTGAACCAGAACCCCCGAAATACTCTGCTCATTCATATCACCCAGTTTGGTCCAGAAGAATAATTATTCTTCAAATTATTATTTCAAAGTATACTTTCAAGATTTTCTTATTGGTGTGCATTGTAGAAGGAGCTTTACTCTGTATCTAACCCTGTGCTGTACCTGACCTGGGAGTGTTTGATGGGGACAGTGTAGAGAGAGCTTTACTCTGTATCTAACCCCGTGCTGTACCTGTCCTGTGAGTGTTTGATGGGGACAGTGTAGAGGGAGCTTTACTCTGTATCTAACCCCATGCTGTACCTGTCCTGGGAGTGTTTGACGGGGACAGTGTAGTTGGAGTTTTACTCTGTATCTAGCCTCGCGCTGTACCTGTCCTGGGGATGTTTGATGGGGACAGTGTAGTGGGAGCATTAGTCTGTATCTAACCCTGTGCTGTACCTGTCCTGGGAGTGTTTGATGGGGACAGTGTAGAGGGAGATTTACTCTGTATCTAACCCCGTGCTGTACCTGCCCTGGGAGTGTTTGATGGGGACAGTGTAGAGGGAGCTTTACTCTGTATCTAACCCCGTGCTGTACCTGTCCTGGGAGTGTTTGATGGGGACAGTGTAGAAGGAGCTTTACTCTGTATCTAACCCCGTGCTGTACCTGTCCTGGGAGTGTTTGATGGGGACAGTGTAGTGAGAACTTTACTCTGTATCTAACCCCGTGCTGTACCTGTCCTGGGAGTGTTTGATGGGGACGGTGGAGAGGGAGATTTACTCTGTATCTAACCCCGTGCTGTACCTGTCCTGGGAGTGTTTGATGGGGACGCTGTAGAGGGAGCTAAATTCTTTATCTTACCCCGTGCTGTACCTGTCCTGGGAGTGTTTGATGGGGACAGTGTAGAGGGAGCTTTACTCTGTATCTAACCCCGTGCTGTACCTGTCCTGGGAGTGTTGATGGAGACAGTGTAGAGGGAGATTTACTCTGTATCTAACCCCGTGCTGCACCTGTCCTGGGAGTGTTTGATGGGGACAGTGTAGAGGGAGCATTAGTCTGTATCTAACCCTGTGCTGTACCTGTCCTGGGAGTGTTTGATGGGGACAGTGTAGAGGGAGATTTACTCTGTATCTAACCCCGTGCTGTACCTGTCCTGGGAGTGTTTGATGGGGACAGTGTAGAGGGAGATTTACTCTGTATCTAACCCCGTGCTGTACCTGTCCTCGGAGTGTTTGATGGGGACAGTGTAGAGGGAGCATTACTCTGTATCTAACCCCGTGCTGTACCTGTCCTGGGAGTGTTTGATGGGGACAGTGTAGAGGGAGATTTACTCTGTATCTAACCCCGTGCTGTACCTGTCCTGGGAGTGTTTGATGGGGACGGTGTAGAGGGAGATTTACTCTGTATCTAACCCCGTGCTGTACCTGTCCTGGGAGTGTTTGATGGGGACAGTGTAGAGGGAGCTTTACTCTGTATCTAACCCCATGCTGTACCTGTCCTGGGAGTGTTTGATGGGACAGTGTAGAGGGAGCTTTACTTTGTATCTAACCCCATGCTGTACCTGTCCTGGGAGTGTTTGATGGGACAGTGTAGAGGGAGCTTTACTTTGTATCTAACCCCATGCTGTACCTGCTCTGGGAATCTTTACCACCAGAGCAAAATACTGTGGATGCTTGAAGTCTGAAATAAAAACAGAAAATGCTAGAAAGACAGGCAGCATCTATGGGGAGAGAAACAGAGTTAATGTTTTGATGACATTTCATCAGAACACAGATTGAAACATTAGCTCTGTTTCTCTCATCTTTAATATAGATGCTGGGTGCCTAAAATGGACTTACATCTTTCAGCAGATCATTCATCAATCAGAAATAGAGAACAAAGAAGTAGATGTTAAAATGGGCAATTGATTGATGTAACTGTTAAACTGGAGTTCAGTGAAGAGGCAGGAAACCAGTCAGTCCTGTTACCTCTAAATCCTTTGACGTTTCGAACCTGTCCTTGTTAAGAGCCGCTTTAATAATCATCCACCGACTGACTTCAACACGGTGCTGAAAGATAAGGAATTGGCTGTCATTTGTCCACCTGCATGTTGCTACTTTCTAACTCAATACACCGAGTTACGACATTCAGTACACATCAACTAACTCTAACTTACTGTCTCTGCACCTTCCCCACCGCTCCTGAAGGTGTGTTCCACACGCACTAAGAGCCACGCCACGGCTACATGTGGAGGGCATCCTGCCCAGAGCTAGTCTCATCCTCAGTTGTTCGTGATCAGGAGCAGGAACCCTGGCCAGCTCTCCCAGGGTGGAGCGGGGGAGGGGGGGGGTGGGGTGCGGAAGTGAATTACTGCCCCACCCCTCACCCACCATGAGCTTCCGCCCGGCTGGGATTGGTCGACCAATGCCGAGTGTGAATCGAGCTGGTGTAAATGATTGAGGAGGACATCAGCTCCCTCTTGACCATCGGAGCAGCATGATCTGTCCCACACTGGTGACACAGGAGGCTGATGTTAACCAACTGTGCCACAGATCTGCCCCAAATTCCGCATCAGTCCAAGACAGGACAGTGACATCCTTATGGAAAAGAAGGAATGGGTTCCCCCCACCTCGGTTGGGCAGAGGAAAGGGAGCCAAGGCAGGTAGATGCGGTTGAGATACTGATCAGCCACACTCTGATCTGAATGGCAGATGGGCTTGAGCAACTGATGCTCAGTGATTATCAGACAATATAGTTATCATGGTTATAGTTCTTTACCATAAAGTATGTCGGCCTGGTTTGCCTACTGTGGTTTGAAAACGGCATTTTCACATAGTCAGACTTCCAGAACTCCGCTGCATTTGCAGTTTGAACAGGTACCACTTTTCCAAGTCTAACAGCCGATTCCTGCAAGGAGAGTGATACATGGGGGTTACCTACAGCCTAGAACATGGTTGTTTCCACCATACTTCCTGTTAAAGTGCAATAGGCCTAGTACAGCAGCGACAGTCATCGCCTGTACATCCAACCTCCAGCACCAATATACTATGTTCGCTGCTCACAATGTGATCTCCTCTATATTGGGAGGACCAAGTACAAACTGGCTGAGCGCTTTGCAGGTCAGTCCACAAGCTCGACCCTGAGCTTGCCCATTGTTTACACCCTCCGGCCCCAATCCCACCCTGATCTCTATGTCCTCAGTCTGCCATATGGAGCGCTGCTGAGTTTTTTTTCCAGCTTGTGGTGCTGGTATGGATTCTGTTATTTGCCATTCACACCCCCTCCAGACCCATCTTTTGTTTCTTTCGCCGGCCCATTATCATCTCCTCTTGCCCCTGCGCCCTCATCTCTTTGTCATTCAACCACTCCCCACTTCCACCCTCACGCAGCTCTTGTTCTTCCTGTTGCCCACCACCGCCCCCCCACCACCTTTCCCCGCCTGCCTCAAATCCTGTGTCGAATCTTTCCCATGGCGTCGACCTGAACTCTGCTCCTCCCTCCCCAGACGCTGCTAGACCTGCTGAGCTTTTCCAGCATTTCCTGTTTTTAATCGCAACACAGGCACCTAGGCAAGGTGCAGTCTGCGCTTCTCCTCAGCGACCAGCCCTCCTGCCTCTCCTTGGGGCCAAATCCAAAACCCAGGCTGTGTTTCTACACAGGGATATGTATCACTAAGCTGAAGCACTCAGCATACGTCCGCAGCAAGTTTTGGAGAGGCGGTGGCCCAGTGGGTGATGTCAGTGGGCTAATAATCCAGGGGGCCCAGACGAAAGCTCTGGGACCTGAGTTCAAATCCCATCATGGCAGCGGTGGGATTTAAATTCGACTAATAAATCTGGAATTATAAAGCTAGCCTCAGTAATGGTGACCACCCTGAACCATTTAACTATCATCGATTGTGGTTAAAAACCCATCGGGTTCACTAATCCCCTTTAAGGAAGGAAATCTGCTGTCCTTACCTGGTCTGGCCTACGTGTGACTCCAGACCTGGACTCTTAGCTGCCCTCTGAAATGGCTGAGCAAGCCACCTAGTTCAAGGGCAATTAGGGATGGGCAACAAAAGCTGGCCTTGCCAGCGATGCCCACCTCCCGAGAAATACTGAAAAAAAGGTTGTCACACAGAAGGAGATATTGGCCTGTTATTTGACAAGGGCTAAAGTATCAGTGATGGTCAAACCGGCCTTTGAAAAGAAACCAGACCGTATGGTGCTTCTCTCCTTACTGCAGTTTGTGAGGCTGCGTGTAACTGATTGGCCTTCGCGTGGACTCCACTGCTTTATCTTTATAGCCCCCCTCCAGTAGTTTCTGGCGCACTTGTATCTCACGTACCTCGACACAGACGGTGTGATTAGCTGACGGTTTGAGAGGTGGCAACTGTGGGGGGCGTGGTGCAGGCTTTCCAAACTCCTCCTGTCGTGCTGCACCCAGAGAAGTTTCACCGGAAGAGTGAGGATTTTCACTTGGCAGCACCCACCCTGGCTGTGTGGCGCTGACGCTCTCCTCAGCCCAGCCTTTTGACCTGTCGGTGCTCATTCTTCTGTCTGTCGTCTCCTGGAACCCTCCAGCAGGGCAGGGCAGGGGGGAGTGGGGTGGGGTCGGGGGCTGAAGGTGGCAGAGCAGGCTGAAAAGAAAGCAGACAGGATCTTCAGCTTGATCGACAGAGGAGTACAGGACATTGACACTCAACCTTTACACTGTTGGTAAGGCCATAACTGGCAGTGTTGCCTTCAGCTCTGGGCACACGTCAGGAAGGACGTCAAGGCTTTGGAGAGGGTGGGGAGGAGATTTATTAAAATGGAAGCAGGGATGGGCTTCGGTTCTCCATGCGGAGAGAGCGGAGAGGCTGGGGTTGTCCCCTGAGAGCAGAGAAGGTCAAGGGGAGATAGGGTTGAAAATGCTGACCGGTCTCGATAAAGGAAATAAGGAGAAACTGTTTTCCAGTGGCAGAGGGATCGGTAACCAGGGCGGGGTGGGGGGGGTGTTGGTGGGGGGGCACAGGTTTACGGTGACTGGCAAAGGGACCAGAGACGAGGTGAGGAGACTTTATTTTTCTGAAACGAAACCCAGCGAGTGGCCAAGTATAGAAATGTACTGTCGGGTCAGCTGGGCAGAAGCAGAGTTAGTAACACTTGTAAGAGAAACAGTGTGTAGAGATATGAGGGAAAGAGCAGGGTGGGGTGGTGTAGTGGTATTGTCACTGGATAGTGATCCAGAGACCCAGGGTAACGTTCTGGGAACCTGGGTTCGAATCCTACCACGGCAGATGGTGGAATTTGAGAATCTGATGATGACCATGAAACCATTGTTGACTGTTGCAAAACCCATCTGGTTCAATAATGTCCTTTAGGGAGAAGGAAATCTGCTACCCTTACCCAGTCTGGCCTACATGTGACTCCAGACCCACAGCAATGTGGTTGACTTTTGAATGCACTCTGAACGATGAGTGATGGCCTAACCAGCAATGACCACATCCAATGAATAAAAAAATATACATACATCCTCTGCCTACAATAGCAGGCCAGAGACTGGGAATCCTGCAGTGAGTAACTCACCTCCTGACTCCCCAAAGCCTGTCCACCATCTACAAGGCACAAGTCAGGAGTGGGATGGAATATTCCCCACTTGCCTGGATGAGTGCAGCTCCCACAACACTCAAGAAGCTCAACACCATCCAGGACAAAGCAGCCCACTTGATCAGCACCCCATCCACCACCTTAAACAATCACTCCCTCCACCACCGACGCACAGTAACAGCAGTGTGTGTACCATCTACAAGATGCACTGCAGCAACTCACCAAGGCTCCTTTGACAGCACCTTCCAAACCCACGACCTCTACCATCTAGAAGGACAAGGGCAGCAGATAGATGGGGATACCACCACCTGGAAGTTCCCCTCCAAGCCACTCACCATCCTGACTTGGAAATATACCGGCCGTTCCTTCACTGTCACTGGGTCAAAATCCTGGAACTCCCTCCCTAACAGCACGGTGGGTGTACCTACAGCACATGGACTACAGCGGTTCAAGAAGGCAGCTCACCACCACCTTCTCAATGATGGGGATGGTGCAAGAGATGCTGCAGCAACGCTCACACCCCATGAATGAATATGGCACCTGAAGGACCAAGTGATCTGCTTCTGAGTTGTAACCTTTCAGCAATTCTGATACTCTCAGCTGACATCTTCCCTCTGTTCTCTCCTGACATTGATCCCTTGAGGAGCTGTAAGTTTTTGGCTGGCAGAGATCGGTGCCGCTCCCTGTTTCCAGCAAATCCGAAACTGGGGAAGCGCAGTGTCTCCGAATCCTTGCAGCTGGAGGCAGCTGAGTTAAAACGGAGCAGAGCGCACGAATCTTGGAAACTAACTGAAAAACAAGAGCCAGTTACCAATAAACTGCCACAGTTATTCTCTCCTTTGCCAAATCAAGGAGAGAGGCGGAGAGAAATTTGGGAGTGGTTCTCCTGAGGGAGCTTTTAACCGAAAGCGCGTTGGAGAGAAGGCTCGTCGTCTGTATTTTCCTTAAAGGTTGGAAACAAAGCCAAAGTGCTGGTGGTAATTGTTGGTTAGCACTGTAATCAATGGTTAAACACTCACCATCTATGATGCGGGATCAGCGACTTCAATACCGTGGGCAGATTGGAGAAGTTGGGACGGCTCCCCTTGGAGAGGGTTGGGAGGAGATTCGATAAGAGATGTTCAAAACCGTGAGGGACAGAACAGACGGGGAGAGACTGTTCCCAATCGGTGGGAAGGCCGAGAACCAGAGGACCACGATGTCAGGAGCAATGGCAGCACGAGGAGAAGCTTTTTCACGCAGCGAGTGGTTAGGATCTGGAATGCGCTGCCTGAGAGCATTGTTTCATAGTTTACCATTGTGAGATTTGAACTCTTGATCTTGGGGTTACAAACCCAGTACCATAACCACTTGGCTATTTAGGCCAAGCCCTGCCTAAGAGCATGGCAGGGGCTGGGTCAATCACTGGTAATTGTCTTAAGTGAAAATAAATTGCAAAAATCACAGCCAGGGAAAGGGGTGCAAGGAGTGGGGTTCGCTACACTGCCCTTGCAGTGAGCCAACATGGGGCTGAGGGGCCGAGTGGCCTCCTTCTGTGCTGTAGCCATTCTACGGGCCCTACAGAGTACACATTTCAATTAACCTGCTACGTGTGCAGCACATTGGCAGCTCCCTTGCTGGTCAAACAAGGAAGAAAGCTTCTCAGTGGTAAAGCATTTAAATGTTCAGGTTTTAAGATTTTCTACTTCTTTGTTGAGCTTTGGGAGGTTTGTAAACAAGGCAGTGAATTGAAAGCAAAGCGCTTCCTCCTACAGAGTAACACACACACACACACACACTCACCTCCTTGTCTCTTTCTCCAGTGCGATTAAGTAGTTGAACTGACAAAAGACTTCAGTGTCATATGACCCACTTGGCCCTCCAATCAGGCACTGGCATTGCCTCCACAGCTGAAATTGTGAAAATGAAAGTTCGGATCTCCAGCAGTTTCCTGTAAACTGAATAAAGCTCCAGAGGCTAACACACTGGAGGAGGAGCCTGAGACTCGTTGGCTCACATTACAGTGGTGGGGACTGAGTGAGCCCCTGAGGTCGTGATAAAAGCAGGGGAGGGAGGGAGGTGGGGGAATGGGAGGAGGTTTATCATCAGCTACAAGGTCTCGGTGAGGCAACCCCACAGGGAGACGAAAATGTGGCCCTGGGTTCACGGTCACCCTCTCAGAGACACAGCCGCCTGGTCCTTGCGGTGAGGGAGCGACGCGTTCAGGAGAGAATTGGGACAAGACGATGATAAGCTAAAAATAAAATGACCCGAATTGGGACGCGTTTAAGCATTGCTTAAAAGTTCTCTCCGAATCTCCCGTTCAAATTTATTCCCAGCTCTTTAGTGGCAGTAAAAATGACTGGGGGGGTGGGGGCTCCACGATTTGACGTGCCTCATGTTGGATGGGGCTCTCTGCATTGGGGAGGGGGGGCAGAGTGTGTTGGGGGGGGTGGGGGGGTGTGGGGGAGGGGGCGTGGGAGCACGAGGGCCGGGGCTTCGTTTCCTATTCGCCTGGCAGTGCTCACTAGGATAGAGCGGGAAAAATCCGGGGATCCTGTGAGGAGCCCTGGAAGGGTGGGGAGACACTGATGGGGGCAGGCGAGTGGGCGGTGGGGGGAGGTAGAGTTTTGTGGTGGAGGTGGTGGAGGTGCTGGTGGTGTGTGGGGTGGGAGAGCTCCTTTAAGGACTGTGACTCAGACTGCCCAGTCTCCCGGGCCGTCGGGCACACTTGACTTACTGATATTGAGAACCGGGATTGTGGATTCAGTGGGCTGGGTATTTGATTTTTGGGCCCCACATTATAGCGAGAGAGATTCAGGCAGATTGGGTTCACGTTGCAGTAGCTCCCTCGCACCTTTAGATGACAGTGTCTCCCAGACTATGTTCACAACAAAACAAAAACAGAATTACCTGGAAAAACTGTTTTTCTGTTTTTGTTTTGCATTTCCAGCATCCGCAGTTTTTTTGTTTTTATCTATGTTCACAACAATCCCCATCCAATCCATCGGAGCAGAGATATTAAGGATACAGTGCTTCCCTCAGCTTCGTGACCCTGCCCATCGCAATGTTTTTAAGTCTCTGCTGCTGGGCCCTTGATACATCCATCTAGTTTCTGCTCCATGCTCCACACAGTGAAATCCAATCAACTCATTTTCTCATTAAATCTGCAGCACTTTTACCATTTCCAGATACCCAGCGTTGAGGTCCAACTGTTCAGTACAGCAGAGTTACATCCTCCACACCGTCAAACACTCCCAGGACAGGTACAGCACGGGGTTAGATACAGAGTAAATCTCCCTCTACGCTGTCCCTATCAAACACTCCCAGGACAGGTACAGCACAGGGTTAGATACAGAGTAAAGCTCCCTCTACACTGTCCCCATCAAACACTCCCAGGACAGGTACAGCACAGGGTTAGATACAGAGTAAATCTCCCTCTACACTGTCCCCATCAAACTCTCCCAGGACAGGTACAGCACGGGGTTAGATACAGAGTAAAGCTCCCTCTACACTGTCCCCATCAAACATTCCCAGGACAGGTACAGCACGGGGTTAGATACAGAGTAAAGCTCCCTCTACACTGTCCCCATCAAACACTCCCAGGACAGGTACAGCACGGGGTTAGATACAGAGTAAATCTCCCTCTACACTGTCCCCATCAAACACTCCCAGGACAGGTACAGCACGGGGTTAGATACAGAGTAAATCTCCCTCTACACTGTCCCCATCAAACATTCCCAGGACAGGTACAGCACGGGGTTAGATACAGAGTAAAGCTTCCTCTACACTGTCCCCATCAAACACTCCCAGGACTGGTACAGCATGGGGTTAGATATTCGACCATGGGCGGCATCATAGCTGAGGCCTGTACTGTCCTCATTCCATGCAGGTGATGTAAGAGGTAATATAATGGACAAAGGTTCAGAATATCTGGCCTTACCTACAACGTGTTGTTGACTGGAGGTCCTGGTGCCTCACAGCAACATGTCTGTACCAAAGTCGAATGTCTTTAGAAGTGAAAAGCTTGCATTTCGATAGTGTCTTTCACAATCTCAGCACATCCCAAAGCACATTACAGCCAGTCAAGCACTTTTGAGGTGCAGTCACTGTTGTAAAGCGGGAAAAGCCAATATGTGCACAGCAAGATCCCACCATTTGCAACAATGACCAGACAATCCGTCTCTGTTCAGAGTTGCTGGAAAGTTACATTTTGCTCAGTTCAAAATTTCTCCTCTGTCCTTTGAAATAGTGGCTGTGGGATCTTTAGCATCAGCTTGAGAGGACAGATCGGTCCTCAATCAAACGTCTCATCGAAAGGGTGCACTTGTGACAGTGCAGCACTTCCTCAGTACTGCACCGGGCCTTTGTGTTCAATCCTCTAGAGTGGGACTCGAGCGGAGGCTTGGAGAGGCAAATCAGCCAGGGTCTCCGCCATGGACAGGCTTTGTATTGCAGCCTTCTGTGAATACAAGCTGTCGTGAGGCACTCACGGAGTGCCACACCTCTCCCTCTTCTCACTTTAACATTGACCTGTACCCAGAACCACTTTACACGGAGTGGGGGTGGAGGGGTAGTAAAGTCTGTACATCATGTTCGAGAACCCTCCCTTGAAGCGCCTTGGGACATTTTGCAGTGTGCGGAGGTGCTTTATAAATGTAAGCTGTTGTTGAACACTGGAAAGCCCTGCTGGAAAAGCCTGGCCTGTGTCGCTAATCAGGTGCGAAGCCTCCTGTGGCCAAATAGCCTTTTCAGCACTGACTGCTGAGAAAACACACCGGGAGAAGGGCAGCTGTGGGGAGAGGTAATTGGAGAGCACACAGGGAGCACTGAACCACCAGAAGCCAATATCTTTAATTTGGTCTCAAGGTTATTCTGGCATTGGGTTGAATTAATTAACATCATTGAGATTGTCTGTTTGCAATTAGGGGTAAAAGTGGAACAAGTCAGAATTTAAAATTGCAATGGCGAAGGGAGCAAGCATTTCCCTATTTCTTCAACAAAAATAGCTGGAAAAACTCAGCAGGTCTGACAGTATCTGTGGTGAGGAACACAGTTAACGTTTCGAGTCCGAATGACTCTTCATCAGAACTAAAGAGAAATAGAAATGAGGTAAAATATAAGCTGTTGAGGGGCGTGGGACAGGTAGAGCTGGATAGAGGGCCAGTGATAGGTGGAGGTAAAGAAGAGATTGCCAAAAGATGTCTTAGACAACAGGGTGATATTAGCTAAATGATGTTCTAATGGTGACATTAAGGGTAGAAAGCAGGACGTGCAAGGTACAGATAGCCCTAGCTTGGCCTAAATAGCCAAGTGGTTATGGTACTGGGTTTGTAACCCCACGATCAAGAGTTCAAATCTCACAATGGGAAACAATGTGACTTCATCTGAAACAGATGGGAGCAGGTTTGTACTCGAAAGAGAGGTACAGATAGCCCTAGTGGGGAAGGAATTGAAATAGGCTAAAAGTTGGAGATAAAATAATGGATGGAAATAAATTTTAAAATAATAATAGAAATAGGTGGGAAAAGAAAAATATATTTTAAAAAATAATAATTTTTAGAAAAAAGGGGATTGCAAAGGGAGTGAGGATGGAAGAGAAAGTTCATGATCTGAAGTTGTTGAACTCAATATTAAGTGCAGAAGGATGTAAAGTGCCTAGTTGGAAGATGAGGTGCTGTTCCTCCAGTTTGCGTTGAGCTTCACTGGAACAATGCAGCAGGCCAAGGACGGACATGTGGGCATGAGAGCAGGGTGGAGTGTTGAAATGGCAAGCGACAGGGAGGTCTGGGTCATGCTTGCAGACGAACCGAAGGTGTTCCAGTCTGCGTTAGGGCTCTCCAATGTAGAGGAAACCACATTGGGAGCAGCGAATGGTATAGACTAAATTGACGGAAGTGCAAGTGAAATGCTGCCTCACTTGAAAGGAGTGTTTGGGCCCTTGGACAGTGAGGAGGCCCCTTTTTTCTAATAATTATTACATTTTTAAAATATATTTTTCTTTTTCCACCTATTTATATTATTATTTTAAAATTTATTTCTATCCATTGTTTTATCTCCACCTTTTAGCCTATTTCAATCCCCACCCCCACTAGGTCTCATCCTGCTTTCTACACTTAATGTCACCATTAGCTCCTCCTTTAGCTAATATCACTACCATCAACAACCCTTTGAATTTTTGATAATGTTATCTTTGGCAATCTCTTCTTTGCTTCTACCTATCACTGGCCCCCTATTCAGCTCTACCTGTCCCACCCCCCTCAACCAGCTTGTGTTTCACCTCATTTCTATTTCTCTTTAGTTCTGTTGAAGAGTCATACGGACTCGAAACGTTAACTGTGTCCCTCACCGCAGATGCTGTCGGACCTGCTGAGTTTTGCCAGGTATTTTTGTTTTGGTTCCAGATTTCCAGCATCTGCAGTATTTTGCTTTTATCCCTATTTCTTCGTTTGCTTTTGCCCCCTGACCCTCCCTCTGTCCATCTTTCCTCTCCTGGGTTCTCTCACATCCTTTTCCTATCTCCTGCTCGAAGGCTCTCTCTCTCTCTCTCTCTCTCTTTCTTTCTCTCTCTCTCTCTTCTGGCAGTGAGTGTCCTTCTGCAGTGAAGTCAGCCACCCTGCTCCTGTTCTCAAACATAGTCTGTCTCACTCAGCCGCTTCCGAGCTGGATTGCAGGTAGACTGCAAGACCTGGAGTCTGGACTACGTCTGATCCCCTCACGAGCAGAACTTCGCTGCCCAGGAACACCTCATCGTTAGACGACAAACTCCGAATTTGAGCTGCTGACATCCAGAAAGGTGAGAATGGGGGAGCCCTTGTCTTAATATCGCTGTACTGTGCACTTGTCAGTCGAGAAACATTAAGACTTTTAGGCTCTTGGTGTGGTATTTTCTCTCGTACCCTGATCTTGGATTTTTAATCATTAAGTTGCCACGGCTGAGACAAAACATCACCTTTCCCTGCTTGGTGTCCCCACTGCTTGTGCTAAGTAAGCCCTGTGCTCTGATCATGTTATTGATACTCCATCTTGGTATCTTAAGTGTTTCGGAGGCAAGGCCAGCATTCAGTTTCTTCTTATCCATTTACAGTATGTGTGCGTCACTGGCTAGGCCAGTATTTGTTGCCCATCCCTAATTGCCCCCTTGAGAAGGTGGTGGTGAGCTGCCTTCTTGAGCCGCTGCAGTCCATGTGTGTAGGTACACCCACAGTGCTGTTAGGGAGGGAGTTCCATGATTTTGACCCAGTGACAGTGAAGGAATGGTGATATATTTCCAAGTCAGGATGGTGTGTGGCTTGGAGGGGAACTTGCAGGTGGTGGTGTTCCCATGTGGCTGCTGCCCTTGTCCTTCTTGATGGTAGTTGTCATAAGTTTGGAAGGTGCTGTCAAAGAAGCCTTGGTGAGTTCCTGCAGTGCATCTTGTAGATGGTACACACACTGCTGCTACTGTGCGTCGGTGGTGGAGAGAGTCAATGTTTGAGAATGGGGTGTCGATCAAGCTTTGTCCTGGATGGTGTTGAGCTTCTTGAGTGTTGTGGGAGCTGCACTCATCCAGGCAAGTGGGGAGTATTCCATCACACTGCTGACTTGTACCTTGTAGATGGTGGACAGGCTTTGGGGAGATAGGAGGTGAGTTACTCGCTGCAGGATTCCCAGCCTCTGACCTGCTCTTGTGGCCACAGTATTTATATGGCTGGTCCAGTTCAGTTTCTAGTCAATGGTAACCACCAGGATGTTGATAGTGGAGGATTCAGTGATGGTAATGCCATTGAATGTCAAGGGGCAATGGTTGGATTCTCTCTTGTTGGAGATGGTCATTGCCTGACATTTGTGTGGTGTGAATGTTACTTGTCACTTGTCAGCCCAAGCCTGGATATTGTCCAGGTCTTGCTGCATTTGGCCATGGACTGCTTCAGTATCTGAGGAGTCGCGAATGGTGCTGAACGTTGTGCAATCATCAGCGAACATCCCCACTTCTGATCTTATGGATTGGGAGGCAGGTCAAAGATGACAATGGTGGCCCATAAGGGGAGGCAGTAACAGCTCACCAGTCGGGGGGGGGCAGGTACACCAGCATGTCCTCACCCCCATCGAAGAGGCAGTCCTCACCGTCACTGGAGTGGCTGTGATTGAGAGTGTGGACAGCAACAGGGCTGGAAATGTTGAAAATGATGATATGCTCCTTCCTAATTCTTCTCCTCACATCCCACTTCCTGCTCATCTCATAACCGCGTCTCACTTAGAATGGTAGAAACACGCACCTTATACTTCCTCCTCTCCACTCAGCCCAATCCTACTCTTGTGCCTTCCTCTTTACAGATACCCAGGGCCTGCAACCTGGCCAAGAATTGGTGTGGGAGCTCAAAGTCCAAGAGGAACAAGAGATGATGGCGATACACCATCACTCGATCTCACTGTCGCAGCCACCAACTGGCACTCCGCGTGTGTGTGTCCGGGTGTGTGTGTCCGCACTCCAGAGAGTAGCCTAAGGGTAGGACCTGCATGTGGTGAGACACTGGAGACACGAGTGCCAGCTCCCCAGAGGGCGAGGTCACACACGGGTCCTGTTGCTGAAGACTCAGATGGCGACTGCGATAGGGCAGCCTCCTGACTAAGGCTGCTGGCCATGCAAACTGAACAGCTCGGGGCATTGGCAAGCCGCTTCTTCCCCTCCTCCCCGTCCTCTGTGCTGCTGCCCAAAGAGGAAACAACTACAGCACCCGTGACTGGGAGCAAACGGTCTGCCCAGAGACCTCGCAGTCACAGCCAAGGTCTCCTCCAGGTGAAGCACCACTCCCTGCTGACTTCACCAACTGGAACAGCCTCCTCAGAACATCCAGCGCGCAGACTCACACAGAGCCAGTCGCGATGAATCAGCAACTAACCCTGCAAGTTCTTGCTGATCACTTTAAATAGTGGGGCAGGGGTTCTACCTGGCGCTGAACACATGTTCGGCTGCGCGAGGTTACGAGAGGGAGTGACGAGGCTGGAAATGGAGGTGCTGGTGTCAAACCCATGTTACACATTGACTGATGTCACAATCTGCCTACTCTGTATAGTACCAGTGCTCACTCCCAATGGCCTTGTCACGGCAAGAATCAGTGTGAGCCAGTCACCAGCGAGCGAGTGAGCCAGCCAACCGGAGGCGAAAGCCTGGGCGCGGGCGCCATTTTTGGTATCAAAATGGCAACCCCAATCGCCAAAGCAACGGGCAATCTCGAGCCCAGTTGCTGTCCCACCTTTAAGTTGAATGATCCACAAATGGCTACTGTTCACATTATCCCAAAGCTGGTGTCAGTAAAGTCCTGAATGAAACTTAGCGAAACCCACTCACCTGGAAACCAGGGTCATCAGGGGTCACCTTGGGCCTTCATCTTGGTTTCCTGGTCATACAGCACATGATTTCGTATTTAATAACAGAGATAATTCTGTCATTATATGCAGTGAAAATGCTGTGGAATCTGTCATTGTCATGAGAGGCAGACAGAATGACATGGATGAACCCACCAACACAGATAGAATGATTAAAACATGATTTAAAAAGACAGATTCGCGCTTATGCAGCACTGTTCATGGCCACTGGACATCTCAAAGTGCTTTACAGCCAATTAAGTACCTTTTTTTTGAAGTGTAGTTGCTGTTGTAACGTAGGAAACGCAGCAGCCAATTTGCACACAGCAAGCTCCCACAAACAGCAAAGTGATAATGACCTGATAATCTGTCTTTTAGTTGAGGGATAAATATTGATGAGGACAATGGGGGGGGGGGTAATTCTCCTGTTCCTCTTCAAGAATCCTGGGATCAGATCTTTTACATCCACCTGAGAGGGTAGACAAGCCCTCAGTTTAACCTCTTATATGACAGACAGCACCTCCAACCACATAGCACTCCCTCAGTATCAGCCTGGATTTTTGTACCCCACTCTCTGGAGCGTCTCGCAAACCTGCAACCTTCAGGCTGCAAGGGGAGTGTACTACCCACTGAGACACAGCTGACAATGGTCAGCGGCATAGCTGTAGAATTAGAGTCACAGAGTCGTCACAGCACAGAGAGAGGCCATTCGGTCCATCATGTCCATGCTGGCTCCTCAGGAGCAATTTGCTTACTGCATCCACCCACCCCCACCCCCACCCTGCCCTCTCCCCCATATCCCTGCCCATTCCTCCTCTTCCAATATTTAGAAATTGTAGAAAAATTTATGGCACAGAAGGAGGCCACTCTGCCCATCGTGTCTGTGCCAGCTGAAAGACAAGCCCCCACCCCTATGGTAAAGTGGAGTACCATGTACCTTCAAGAGAATGCAAGTGGACTAACAACGTTACAGTACTGACCAATCAATGTACAGCGCAGGCTACTGGTTAATTGTAAGTCTAGAGCTGGAGGTGGTTGTGGGGGCACACAAGGATTTAGTGCTCCACCTTCTACTGCAATAGACAATCACAGTTTGTTCTTATGTCCGGTCTCTCTCCATTATTGATAGCGATCATCGACTAACAAGTATATATGAAGGTGCGCAATTCAAGTTTACTTGACGAGTGGGCTCATAGACTCAAGACACAAAACTGGCGACGAAGATGGGATTGGCAAAATTGTAAGGCACCTGAATGAATATCCACAAGACTGGTGAGCAAAACATTAGAAAGAGAATCTGTACTTAAGTTGTGAAATAGGCAGCAATTAGAGCAGAAAGCAGTGCCGCAGTTTTAAATTTAACAAAAAAAGAGAAAAAAACCCTGTAGATCGCAGGGATCCCACCAAAACACGAAAAGAACGCACAACCCAGCATTGAGAAGCTGACAGCTGCAGAGGTGGAGTCCATAGAGAAAACGGTGACTGCTCTTAAAGCGGTAATACTTTTACAGTGGTACATACAAGAAAAGTGGCTTTGGACAGAAAATTATAAGGGACCCCAGAGAGAGGGCAACTCTTTGGCTCAGGTGCCTTCCTCGGCAGGGGTGTGAGAGAGGTCTTAAGCTGCCTTGTTTTTTTTTTTTAATACCCCCCCCCAGTCTTGGTTTAGCCTGTAACAGCACCTTATGTGTCAGCAGAACTGCTAAATCTCCTTCCATTAACAAGATTATGTGAAATATGAGTGGGAGGAGACCCTTCGGCCCCTTGAGTCTGCACCGTCATTCATGGCAGATCTGATTGTGACCTTACCTTCACTTTCCTGTCTTCCCCACCTTGAACCCTCGCCAATCAAAAATCTGTCTAACTTGGCCTTGAATATGTTCAATGACCCGGCCTCCGGTGCTCTCTGGGGAAGAGAATTCCACAGACTAACGACCCTCAGAGAAGAAATTCCCCCTCATCTCTGTCTTAAATGGGAGGCCTCTTACTTTGAAACTGTGCCCCCTAGTTCTAGATTCCCCCACGAGGGGAAACATCCTCTCTGCATCCACCCCTCAGAATCTGATATGTTTCAATAAGATCACCCCTCAATCTTCTAAACAGGCCCAACCTGCCCAACCTTTCCTCATAAAACAAACCTCTTTGTCCCAGGAATCAGACCGAGTGAATCTTCTCTGAACTGCGTCCAATCCAAATATATCTCTCCCTAAGTAAGGAGACCAAATCTGTATGCAGTACTCCAGGTGTGGTCTCACCAATGCCCTGTGTAGATGTGGCAATACTGCCCTACTTTTATACTCCAACCCCCTTGCAATACAAGCCTTCATTTGCCTTCCTTAATTACTCACTGTACCTGGACGCTCACTTTTTGTGGCTCATGCCTGAGGACACCCAGATCGGCCCTGCAGCATCCTGCAGTCTCTCTCCATTTAAGTAATATCCTGCTTTCCTGTTCTTCCTAGCAAGGCGGACAGCCTCCCATTTTCCTGTGTGAGACAGGGACAGGCTTGTGCACTCCTGCTGCAGATTTAATAGCGTAAACACCAGGAGCTGGCTCACGAGCTCCAGTCTTCCTGAATCCAATCTGGAGCAGGGGCAGTGTAAAAGCAGCGTTACAGAGGTGGAACTCGACATGTGATGAACCTGGGAGCTGGATCCACGCTGTGTTGCTGTGTGTGTCTCGAGAGTTGCTTCGGGTGGGAAAGCCGCTTGACGGTAATTGCGATGGAAAATATTCCGGCGCGTTTATATTTTTTATCCCGGAGCAACGGGGAACCGCCAGCTCCAGTAATTTCGCTGGTGACGTCAATGTTGGCGGGAGCGTTGGAGTGGAATGTGGAAGTGGGGAGTAAGGTCTGGAGGGAATGGGAGGCTTGTCAGTGTAGCAGACATGTTAAAGAAAGGCGTCTATACAGATCGCACATTTCACAGCTACAATTCCAAAGCACTTTACAGCCAAGGAAGCACTTTTGAAGCGTAGCCACTGTTGTAATGTAGGGAATGGGACAGCCAACTTGCGTACAGCAAGCTCCCACAGACAGCAATATGACAGTGACCACTGGCTGGGGAGGTGGTGGTATTGTCACTGGACCAGAGACCCAGGGTAATGCCCTGGGGACCCAGGTTTGAATCCCACCACGGCAGATGGTGGAATTTGAATTCAATAAGAGTCTGGAATTAAAAGTCTAATGAGGACCATGAAAAGGGTCGTGAGGACTCGAAACGTCAACTCTTTTCTTCTCCGCCGATGCTGCCAGACCTGCTGAGTTTTTCCGGGTAATTCTGTTTTTGTTATGAAACCATTGTCGATTGTTGTAAAAACCCATCTGGGTCACTAATGCCCTTTAGGGGAGGAAATCTGCTGTCCATACCTGGTCTGGCCTACGTGTGACTCCAGACCCACAGCAATGCGGTTGACTCTTAAAATGGCGTCTGAACAAGTGCAATTAGGGATGGACAATAAGTGCTGCCCTAGTCAGTGATGCCCACATCCCATGAATAAATTTTTTAAAAAAATCTGTTTCTTTGTGATGTTGATTGAGGGATAACTATTGGCCAGGACACCGGGGAGAACTCCCCTGCTCTTCTGCAAAATAGTGCCATTGGATCTTTGATATCCACCTCAGGTGACAGTCGGGTTTAAAACCTCACCCAAAAGATGACCCCTCCAACAGTGCAGCATTCCTTCAATACTGCCCTGAGCATCAATCTGATTTTAGTTATATTGGGATTTCAATCCACGATCTTCTGACTCCGAGTTAAGAGCGCTACCCGTTGAGCCCCAGCTGGTGGAGGAGTAAGCTCTGACCAGCATGAGACAATTGCTCGTCGTAATTCAGGGACTACATTTAGGGAGAACTCATTTATCATGAGGGGAATGTTTACCTCATAATTGCCTTATTAGTCCTAAAGAAAGACGTCTACCAGCGGGAGGAAGCTGTGTTCTTTATCTGCTTGTGACCAGGAGCCCCAATAGACATATCCTGAGGTCAGTCAGAGGGCAATTGCTGCATATCAGGGAAGTTTGTCTCTAGACTGGCAACTGCTTAGAAACCCTTGACTCTTCCATTGGAAAAAGGTCAAGTTTTTAAGGAAATGACTGGATTTCTTTTTTTTTTAAAAATAACAGCTAAGAAATTGGCCTATTTGTCAGGCACGACTTGGACTACTAACGTGCCAAGATGGCGGGCAGGAAGTGTGTGCACCACCCACCTTATTAGGGGAGGGAAAATGAGAGGCGTCCTTTAAACCTGCTTGAAGCAGGAGTTAGGATAAGCAGCCTAGCCCATTTGAGATCAAAGATTGGCATGCCCTGAAGCGGCCAATGGCATCATGAGCTATACTCGAAGAAACAAGCCCCAGGCTTTGGAACACCTGTAACTTACCTAAATATAAGCACTGCCCAGCAGCAGACGCAACAGTTTATACTGAGCAAGGCAGACTGGAGAGTCTTGGAGCCTCGAATATTACTGCTGTTCCTCTTTAAAGCGTTACCGCTGATAGTTGGTGTGTTGGTGCCCACAAGTTCTGGATCCCCTGCTACTTTAAGTCGCAGCTTTTATGCGGTGCCATTGCCTTCGGATGTCTTTAGGACTCCTGCTTTTCTCTGGCAGTGTGGGGAAGTGTCCAATCTGTGAAAGCGTTGCAATTAATGCTCAATTAAATCCTGTATCTCTCAGTCATTTTTGTCAAATCAGTCATGATACTTGCTGGTGGAGAGACCAAGGACCTCTTTGCGGTTGTTTGGTCTGGTGGGTACTAGGGTCCACCAGACAGTACAGTCACCCTGGGGCCTGGAGGGTGAGAGGTTGGTAGTGAAGTGTTAACTGAGAAAGGAGGTCTTGGTGGGATCTTTGAGGCATTTGATGTTAATTTCCTTGGGGCATTGCCTCGCTTGCCTCCATTGTTTGGGGGAGCTGGGCTGATGGAGATGATAGATCAGATAAGGCGGTGATCAGTGCCATGATCTTAGGAAAATGTGGAGCATTTTCCATATCTCAGGAGCTTCCTCTTGACGAAGACAGACGTGGGCGATGAAATTCATCATCACCTCCAATGTGCCGCCAGCTGAGCTTTCAACAGACTGAGGAAAAGAGGATTTGGAGGAGTAGGATCTTAAAACTGAGATTAAGGTCATGGTTTACTGGGCTGCAGTGACTCCCCATGCTCTTATATCTTCAGAGGCTTGGAGACCATCAAAGAACTGGGGAAATAGCCCCAGCAGTGCCCTAGTAAGATCTTCCAAATCTGGTGGTAAGAGAAGCAGTCCAACAGCAGCATCCTGTCTCAAACCACCCTGTCCAGCATCGAGCGCTAATCACTCAAAACCAGCTCCGCTGGGCGGGACATGTCGTTCGTGTGTCTGACACCAAACTCCTGAAGCAACTGCTCTACTCGGGACTCAGTCACTGCAGGAGAGTCCCAGGAGGAAACGCTTTAGGGATGTCCTTAAAGCATCCCCGAAGAGATCAAACATCAACTCACAGAAGACCCTGGCTTGTGACTCGCACAGGATTCCCAGCCTCTGACCTAATCTTGTAGCCACAGTATTTATATGGCTAGTCCAGTTCAGTATCTGGTCAATGGTAACCCCCTAGGATGTTGATAGTGTGGGATTCAGTGATGGTAATGCCATTGAACATTAAGGGGCAATGGTTGGATCACATCCCCACTTCTGACCTTATGATGGAAGGAAGGTCATTGATGAAGCAGCTGAAGATGGTTGGGCCTAGGACACTACCCTGAGGAATGCCTGCAGTAATGTCCTGGAGCTGAGATGACTGACCTCCAACAACCACAACCATCTTCCTTTGTGCTAGGTATGACTCCAACCAGTGGAAAGTTTTCCCCCTGATTCCCATTGACTCCAGTTTTACCAGTGTACCTTGATGTCACACTCAGTCAAATGTAGCTTTGGTGTTAAAGGCAGTCACTCTCACCTCACCTTGGGAATTCAGCTCTTTTGTCCATGTTTGAACCAAGGCTGTGATGATATCAGGAGCTGAGTGACCCTGGCAGAACCCAAACTGGGCATCAGTGAACAGGTTATTGCTAAGCAAATGCCACTTGATAGCACTGTTAATGACCCCTTCCATTAATGTACTGATGATGGCGAGGAGATTGATGGGGCAGTAATTGGCTGGGTTGGATTTGTCCTGCTTTTTGTGTACAGGACATACCTGGGCAATTTTCCACATAGCCGGGTAGATGCCAGTGTTGTAGCTGCACTGGAACAGCTTGGCTAGGGGCAAGTTCTGGAGCACAAGTCTTCAGTACTATTTCCAGAATATTATCAGGGCCCATAGCCTTTGCAGTATCCAGTGCCTTCAGCTGTTTCTTGATATCATGTGGAGTGAATCGAATTGGCTGAAGACTGGCATCCGTGATGCTGGGGATCTCCAGTGGGGGCTAAGATGTATCATCCACTTGGCACTTCTGACTGAAGATTGTTGCAAATGCTTCAGCCTTATCTTTTGCACTGATGTGCTGGGCTCCTCCATCATTGAGGATGGGGATATTTCTGGAGCCTCCTCCTCCAGTGAGTTGTTTAATTATCCACCACCATTCATGACTGGATGTGGCAGGACTGCAGAGCTTGGATCTGATCTGTTGGTTGTGGGATCGCTTAGCTCTGTCTATCACTTGCTGCTTATGCTGTTTGGCATGCAGGTAGTGCTGTGTTATAGCTTCACCAATTGACAGCTCATTTTTAGGTATGCCTGGTGCTGCTCCTGACATGCCCTCCTGCTCTCTTCATTGAACCAGGGTTGATCCCCTGGCTTGATGGTAATGGTAGAGTGGGAGATCTACTGGGCAATGAGGTACAGATTGTGTTCCGAATACAATTCTGCTGCTGCTGATGGCTCACAGCACCTCATGAGAGTTGCTAGATCTGTTCGAAATCTATCCCATTTAGCATGGTGGTAGTGCCACACAATACAATGGAGGGTATCCCCAATGTGAAGGTGGGACTTTGTCTCCACAAGAACTGTGTGGTGGTCACTCCTACCGATACTGTCATGGACAGATGCATCTGCAGCAGGCAGGTTGGTGAGGACGAGGTCGTGTGTTTTTCCCTCTTGGTTCCCTCACCACCTGTCACAGACCCAGCCTAACAGCTATGTCCTTTAGGACTCAGCCAGCTCAGTTCCATTGGTGCTATCAAGCCACTCTTGGTGATGGGCATTGAAGTCCCCCACCCAGAGTACATTCTGCACCCTTGCCACTCTCAGTGCTTCCTCCAAGTAATGTTCAATATGGAGGAGCACTGATTCATCAGCTGAGGGAGGGCTGTATGTGGTAATCAGCAGGAGGTTTCCTTGCCCATGTTTGACCTGATGCAGTGAGACTTCATGGGGTCCGGAGTCAATGTTGAGGACTCCCAGGGCAACTCCCTCCCAACTGTATACCACTGTGCCTCCACCTCTACAGGGTCTGTCCTGCTGGTGGGACAGGACATACCCAGGGATGGTGATGATGGTGTCTGGGACATTATCTGTAAGGTATGATTCCATGAGGATAACTATGTCAGGCTGTTGCTTGACTAGCCTGTGGGACAGTTCCCCCCAATTTTGGCACTGGCCCCCAGATGTTAGTAAGGAGGACTTTGCAGGGTTGATAGGGCTGAGTTTGCTGTTGTCACTTCCGATGCCTAGGTCAATACTCGGTGGTCCATCCGGTTTCATTCCTTTTTTGAGACTTTGTAGCAGTTTGATACAACTGAGTAGCTCACAAGGCCATTTCAGGGTCAACCACATTGCTGTGGGTCTGGAGTCAGACCGGGTAAGGATGTGGGCCAGACTGGGTGAGGGCAGCAGATTTCCTCCCCTGAAGGACTTTAGGTGAACCAGATGGGTCTTTACAACAATCGACAATGGTTTCATGGTCATCATTAGACTTGTAATTCTAGATTTTTATTGCACAGACACTGGGAGGCACTGGTGTTTAAAGTACAGGCAGTTCTCCTGAACTTTCAATCTCTTCTCCCAGTACATAGCTGACTAACCAATTGTCTTACCCATGTGTGCAAATTTGGAATAACATCAGAGAAGCAGTTTGAGGTCTTGTCTTTCAACATAAGAGTCACAGAATGGCTTACGGCACTGAAGGGGGCCATCCAGCCCATCATATCTGTGCTGGCTCTCTGCAAGACCAGCTTACCTAGCTCCACTCCTCTCTCCTTCTCCCCATAGGCCTTCACGTGGCTTCTCTTCAGATCATGATCCAATGTCCTTTTGAGAGGAGGATCTGTGACCTGGATTTTCAGATGTTGTGGTTCGATTAGCTGAGCTGCCATGATATTGGGACCTATCTGTTGTTATGCAAATTTCCGCCTGCAAATTGAATTTGATCACTCATTTTAGCCACTTATTTATTCAGGGTTTTGCCCTGAGGTCAGTTTCCATCCACTTATTAGAACAAAGTGCTTCTGCTTCTTCTGTGAAAGTTGGTGATCAGCATTCCAATGTGAACATTCACACTGAGGAGCCTTCATTGCTTTAAAAGACAGACAGACTTACATTTCTATAGCACCTTTCACGTCCTCTGGATGTCCCAAAGCACTTTACAGCAAATGTAATACTTTTGAAGTGTAGCATAGGAAACGCGGCAGCCAATTTGCGCACAGCAAGCTCCCACAACCAGCAATGTCATAACGACCAGATAATCTGTACTTTAGTGATGTTGGTCAAGGGGTAAATATTGGGCAGGACACCCAGGGAGAACTCCCCAGCTCTTCTTCGATAGTGTGTCGAGGGATGTTTTATATCGTGGAAAAACGAACACAGTCTCAGTCTAACATCTCATCCAAAAGATGGCGCCACTGATAGTGCAGCATTCCCTCGGTACTGTACTGGGAGTTCAGCCTTGATTTCAGTGCTCAAGCCCTGGGCAGATTGGTCAAAGATGTAGGTTTTGAGGAGCATCTTTAAGGAGAAGGGGAGAGGGTTAACGAGGGCATTCCAGAGCTTGGGGCCCAGGCAGCTGAAGGCACGGCCGCCAATGGTGGAGAGATTAAAACTGGGGATGCTCAAGAGGCTGGAATTAGAGGATCACAGATATCTCGGAGGGTTATGTGGGTTGGAGGGGGTTACAGAGATAGAGAGGGGAGAGACCATGGAGGGATTCGAAAACAAGGGTGAGAATTTTAAAATTAAGACATTGCTTGACCGGGAGCCAGTGTGGGTCAGCGAGCACAGGGGGTGAGAAGGGAATGGGACCTACTGTGACTTAAGACATGGGCAGTGGAGTTTTGGATGAGCTCAAGTTTACAGAGGGTAGAGTGTGGGAGACCAGCTAGGAGTGTGTTGGGATAAAAACAAAAAACTGCGGATGCTGGAAATCCAAAACAAAAACAGAATTACCTGGAAAAACTCAGCAGGTCTGGCAGCATCGGCGGAGAAGAAAAGAGTTGATGTTTCGAGTCCTCATGACCCTTCAACAGAACAGTTGAGTCGAGAGGTAACGAAGGCACCTATGAGGGTTTCAGCAGCAGATGAGCCGAGACAGGGGAGGAGTTCAGTGATGTTATGGAATTGAGCAAAGATGGTCTTAGAGCTGCCACGGATGTACAGTTGGAAGCTCGTCTCGGTATCAATATGGCACCAAGATTACAAACATTTTAGGATGCTGGTAGGCAGTACTGGAGGGAGAGGGTGCTGCACTGTCAGTGGGTGAGTACTGAGGGAGTGCTGCACCGTCAGAGGATCAGTACTGAGGGAGTGCTGCACCGTCAGAAGATCAGTACTGAGGGAGTGCTGCACCGTCAGAGGATCAGTACTGAGGGAGTGCCGCACCGTCAGAGGATCAGTACTGAGGGAGTGCCGCACCGTCAGAGGATCAGTACTGAGGGAGTGCTGCACCGTCAGAGGATCAGTACTGAGGGAGTGCTGCACCGTCAGAGGATCAGTACTGAGGGAGTGCTGCACCGTCAGAGGGTCAGTACTGAGGGAGTGCTGCACCGTCAGAGGATCAGTACTGAGGGAGTGCTGCACCGTCAGAGGATCAGTACTGAGGGAGTGCTGCACCGTCAGAGGATCAGTACTGAGGGAGTGCTGCACCGTCAGAGGATCAGTACTGAGGGAGTGCTGCACTGTCAGAGGATCAGTACTGAGGGAGTGCCGCACTGTCAGAGGATCAGTACTGAGGGAGTGCTGCACCGTCAGAGGATCAGTACTGAGGGAGTGCTGCACCGTCAGAGGATCAGTACTGAGGGAGTGCTGCACCGTCAGAGGATCAGTACTGAGGGAGTGCTGCACCGTCAGAGGATCAGTACTGAGGGAGTGCTGCACTGTCAGAGGGTCAGTACTGAGGGAGTGCTGCACCGTCAGAGGATCAGTACTGAGGGAGTGCTGCACCGTCAGAGGATCAGTACTGAGGGAGTGCTGCACCGTCAGAGGATCAGTACTGAGGGAGTGCTGCACCGTCAGAGGATCAGTACTGAGGGAGTGCTGCACCGTCAGAGGATCAGTACTGAGGGAGTGCTGCACCGTCAGAGGATCAGTACTGAGGGAGTGCTGCACCGTCAGAGGATCAGTACTGAGGGAGTGCTGCACTGTCAGAGGGTCAGTACTGAGGGAGTGCTGCATTATCAGTAGTGCCATTTTTCAGACAAGATGTTAAACCAAGGCCCAGACTGCCATCTGGGGATGTAAGAGACCCAGTGGCACTGTATGAGGAAAACAAGGTGGTTTCACCCTAAGTGTTCTGGCCATTATTTATCCCTTAACCAACATTTAGAAAAAAACAGATGATCTTATGCTGTTTATGGGAGCTTGCTGTGCACAAATTGGCTGCCGCGTTTCCTACGCCTCTTCAAAAGTGTCTCACTGCCAGAGGTAGTGGAAGGCGATAAAAATTAAAGGCCCACCTTTTTGTAAACCTGAGCAGGGTCCCGCTGTTCTTTGTACAGAGGTTGTTTTATCGCCTGCGCACGATCTGGGCAGAGACCAGGCAGTGAGCGAGGGAGCTTCTCAGCTGTTTGACACCTCCCAATAACTTCACCCCGCTGACGCATTTAATAAGCTGGAGGAATGGGGGTCGGAATCTCAGCTGCCTGATGTACCCATGTGGACGTTCAGGTGGGTGGGTGCAACCCCTGGGCAGGGTGGGGGTGGGGCTGGAGGAGATGCGGTCGGGTCAGGTGCTCTCAGGAAGTGTTAATTTTCTGACTGCTTATCCGACATCCAGTCCTGGATGAGCGGGAATTTCCTCCAATTAAACACTGGGTGGGGGGGGAAGACAATGGTTATGGTCCCCCCACCACCCACCCAAGCTCCACTCGCTAGCTGCTGGCTCCACCTCTCTCCCTGGCAACGGCCTGAGATTAAGCCAGTCTGTTCACAACTTTGGGGTCACATTCGACCCCGAGACGAGCTTCCGACCTTGTATTCGTACCATCACCGAGACTGCCCAAGTCCGGCCCTGTAACATCGCCAGGCACAGCGCTGTCGTCTGCTGGTGAAACCCTCTTATTAGAAATAAAATCGTATATAGTGGAAATGGCGATGAATTGTAACTGCAGAGGTGTGTTGTACGGGATTGTTACATACAGCGACCTGCAGCCTTGTGATTGGGGCACTTCACCCAGCAGAAGACATTTTTCGCGATTGAGTGAAATCTTGGCATTTAGACAGTGCACAATCTCAGGACCCTGCAGTTAGGGAACAGGAGCAAGTATCTACTCAATTTACCACAGAGGTCAGGCAACAGTAACTTGCAGTATATAGGTATGGGCATAGCATTTAAAACAAAACCAGTGCCGACTGCATGAATTAAAAACAGGGATGAATAAATTACTTTCCGATGTCCCAAGAACATAAGCAGTTGGAGCAGGAGTAGACCATTTGGCCCATAGAGCCAGCTCTGCCATTCAACACAATCTTTCTTATTCCTTTCATGGGACGTGGGTGTCACTGGCAAGGCCAGCATTTGTTGCCCGTCCCTAATTGCCCCTTGAACTCAGTGACTTGCTGGGGCCATTTCTGAGGGCAGTTAGGAGTCAACCACATTGCTGTGGGTCTGGAGTCACGTGTAAGCCAGACTGGGTAAGGATGGAAGGTTTCCTTCCCTAAAGGTGAACCAGATGGGTTTTTACCACAATCGATGATGGTTGTGATGGTCACCATTACTGAGGCTGGCTTTATATTCCAGGTTCTCTAACTGAATTTAAATTCTACCAGTTGCAGTGATGTCCCCACAGCATTAACCTGGGCTGCTGGATTACTAGTCCAGTGACATTACCACCATCTCCCATGGCTGATTGCCTACCTCAACTCCACTTTCCTGCCCGCTCCCCATACCCCTTGATTCCCGAAGGGACCAAAACTTCATCGATCTCAGTCTTAAGTATGCTTAGCAATGGTGCAGGCGAGCTGTGGGGTGGGTTAGAGTTGAGGCTTGGGGTATTTTGAACAGCCGGGCCTCAATTAAATCCCACAGCCCAATGCCTCAACAGCTCTGTCAGGAATTGGTGGCATATCTCACAGCCTTGAGTCCTACTGCTGGTAGCAGTTAGCATAGGGCCGTAGGAACAGGAGGGGACCATTCAGCCCCTCGAGCTTTTCCGCTTTTCAATGAGGTCATGACTTTTCTATATCCTAGCTTCAACTACTTGCCTTGGCTCCATAGCCCTTAATAACCTCATCTTGCAAAATTCTATCACTTCAGACTTCAAGTTAATAATTGAGCTAACATCCACTTTTTCTGTGTGGGTGAGAGTGCCACACTTCTCCCACCCTTTTGCCTGATGATGTTTAATGTCAGCCATTGTTCTTTGGGTAACACTTTCACCTCTGGGTTCTGGGTTCAGCACAAAAACCAAGACTGATACTCCCAGTCTGGCACTGAGGGGGTGCTGCACTATCGGAGATGCCGTCTTTCAGATGAGACGTTAAACCGAAGCCCCATCTGCCTGCTCAGGTGGGTGTAAATGATCCCATTGAGCTATTTTGAAGAATCACAGGAGAATTATTCTCAGCCTTCTGGCCAATCTTCACCCCTCAATCAACATCACACAAAGAAAAAAACCATGACCTGGTCATTATCACGTTGCTGTTTGTGGGAGCTTGCTGTGTGTAAATTGGTTGCTGCATTTCCTAATTACAACAGTGACTACACTTCAAAAGCATTTCATTGGCTGTAAAGTGCATTGACTTGCGAAAATTGCTGCATTAATGTAAGTTCTTCCTTTTCGAATGCCTCTTCTGAATTGCTTGGCTCTGATTCTAAGCTGCTAGACTCCCACCAGTAGGAAAGGTATTACTTTCCAAACGCTTGATCAATTCCTTTCAAAATCTTAGAAAACGAAACCAAATTATCTTTACCCTTCTATACTCCAGAGAAGACAAGCCTAGTTTATTTAATCTCCCTTCATAATCTAAGCCTTGGAGCCCTGGACACATTCTGGTTAATCCCCACAATACTCCTTCCCAAGATGTGGTGTCCAGAACTGCCTGCAGTGTTCCAGGGGTAATGGGGGCAATGAGGGTTGACTACCAGGGTCCCTCCTGTGATTGTGGTGGAAAGCTAAGAGCGAGAAAGGTCTGTCCACTTCACACTGCTTATTTTAGCAGAAGCTAGGTTACTTCAGAAGGTCTTGTGGTGCAAGGGGGTAGATTCCCTACTTCTGAGCCAGAAGTTCTGGGTTCAAATCCCACCCCAGGACTTGATGTCCAAGGAAGGTGTGTGCATAATGTGACCAAGCAGGTTGAGTATTGAACTGCAAATCCTTCTGACACGTGCCAATGGGAGGTGGTAAGAGTGGGAGAGATTCCTGGTCAGCCATGTGATGGAATGAATCTTGCCATCACTATCCATGACTGCAGAATGCAGATAAAAGTGTGTGCTGCTACAGCGACTCAGACTCTGAGTGAACTTGCACAGGCCAGAAGGAGGTGTATAGTGCCTGTACTGGCTCTTTGCAACAGTCATCCAGTTTGTCCCTATATCACTGCAATAGTTTCTGCTTGAAATATTTATCCAATTCCCTTTTGAAAGAAATAAAATGGCAAGGGAGGGGTGGGGGCGCGGGTAAGGGAGCAAGTCGTTATTAAAGAATGTGGCCTGTCTTTAAGTTTAACCAGCACCCCAGGCAAAAACTTTGAAGTCAGCGTTTATCTCGATAACCAGAGAAAACAGTGAAAAGAGGAGGTGTAAGTTACCCTCAGTGGGAGCTCCCTGGACACCCATCAGTCTGATTCAGAAAACCCCACTGGCGGAATGAATTAGTGAATGATCCAAAGGTTCCTGTTTATACTGAAGGTTCTGGGTCAGCTGTATTGCTGCTACTCTACATTGCAGGCACCACAAGTTACATCGGTTAATGCAGGTTAAATTACACCACTGCAACAACAATTTATAATGTAATGAAACATCCCAAGGTGCTTCACAGGCACATTATAAAACAAAGTATGACCCCCCTCCCCCCACCCCCCCCAGCCACATAAGGAGATATTAGGTCAGGTGGACCAAAAGCTTGGTCAAAGATGTTGGTGTTAAAGGTGAAATAGAGAGGGGGGGGACGGAGAGGTGTAGGGAGGGAATTCCAGAGCTTGGGGCCCAAGCAGCTGAAGGCACGGCCGCTGATGGTGGAGAGATTCAAACTGAGGGATGCTCAAGAGGCCAGAATTAGAGGAGAGCAGAGATCTCGGAGGGTTGTGGGGGCTGGAGGAGATTACAGAGATAGGGAGGGGGCGAGGCCATGGAGGGATTTGAAAACAAGGGTGAGAATTTTAAAATCAAGATGTTGCTTGACCGGGAGCCAGTGTGGGTCAGCGAGCACAGGGGGTGATAGGGGAACAGGACCTCGTGTGAGTTAAGACACAGGCAGCAGAGTTTTGGATGACCTTACCTTTACAGAGGGTAGAATGTAGGAGACCAGCCAGGAGTGTGTTGGCCTAGTCGAGTCTAGAGTTAACGAAGGCAGGGATGAGGGTTTCAACAGCAGATGAGCCGAGACATCTTTCACCTCTCTAACTATTAAAATAACTCAAACAGCAAAAAGAGAGGGACATCGTCACTAAAAACCAAAAAGCTGAAAAATACTTTCCCGATACTAATAGCTGCACCAAAAGTGTTAGGATGGTTGTTCCTCATTCTCCACTTTATAATCCAGGGAATATTCTGTAATATCTGTGGATTAGCTCTATATATATATATATATATATATATTACTGCAGGGAATAGAGGATAGCTGCGCTTGATTTTATAGGCACTGACACCTCACTTTGTCTTGCTCCATCTCCATGTCTCAGCAACCTCCTCCAGCCCCAGAGGTTAAATAACAATGATGTTGTGGAACAAAAGGCAAATGGTTCTAATACAGAAACAAAGCATTGGTCCAGAGTGAGTGTTAATGGCAGAATAATGATCAGCTCAGACAGAGCTTCCAGACAGACCTTATTCTGCCATTAACACTCATTCTGGACCAATGCTTTGTTTCTTTACTACAGCCATTACCACTCCCTTTGACTTTTGTTCCATGATGTCTTTGTTATTTAGCTTCTCTTGCCCTCTACCCTATCCCAGACCTTCCCTTTGTCCTACCTCCCTCCCCTGCTCCTCTTTCAACACACTGTAAAACCCATCACATTTCTAACTCCCTTCAGTTCTGCAGAAGAGTCATATGGACTTGAAACTTTAACTCAGTTTCTCTCTCCATGGAACAAAAACAGAATTACCTGGAAAACTCAGCAGGTCTGGCAGCATCGGCGGAGAAGAAAAGAGTTAACGTTTCGAGTCAACAGAACGTCGAAGGGTCATGAGGACTCGAAACGTCAACTCTTTTCTTCTCCGCCGATGCTGCCAGACCTGCTGAGTTTTCCAGGTAATTCTGTTTTTGTTTTGGATTTCCAGCATCCGCAGTTTTTTGTTTTTATCCAGAGAATATAGACCCAATTTACTCAGCCTCTCAGCCTAGGGACCAATCTAGTGAACCTTCACTGCCCTGCCTCCAGTGCTTGCTCATCGTCACACAGGCTGCCATTCAACATACTGCCTAAATGCGAAATATTCTGAAGAAGTGTCCTACAGACTCAAAGCGCTAACTCTCTCTCTCTCCCTCTCTCTCTCTCCGTCCACAGATGCTGTCAGGCCTGCTGAGCTTTTCCAGCCTTTCCTGTTTTATTTCAATGTATTGCAGTTGGATATGGTACTGGGCAATCCTTAATATTATCCCTTTTGAGCCTTGGTCATCTCCTTTTCGGATCTTTTCCTGGTGTGTGGGTGTGAAGCCCACATCTTTACAGGCAGTGGGGTCGGCAGGCTGTGAGGAGGGTTTCAATCCATTCCAGTCTGCTTTGGGCTCCTGTTACGGTTTTACCAGTGGCCGGCTGGCCAGCCAGCCTTGGCCCTCTGCTAACAGAATAGCCACTGTAACCTGACACTACGAGTGGGCTGTGTTTCTGTGTGATGCTCGGTTGATTCACTCACTCGAGCAGCATCAGCCCAGGGTGCCTGTGTTCCCTAACTGTGAGCTAGAGGAGGGCCAAGCGACAGAAGAGCTTGTGGGGAGGGAAGGGTAGGGTGGGCAGTGAGAGAGAGATGGGGGGGGTGGTGGGGTGGGGGTCAAAGGCAGCAGAAGAGGGGGTAGCCTCAGTACATGCTCTGCTGCCTAATGCGGTACCCTCCCCGTTTTAACTCCCCCCACCCCTTCCTTTGAATGTGTAAGTACGTTGAAATTTATTGGTTGCGCTCTGTGTTTGTTTGTTTGTTTGTTTGTTTTTTGGGGGTGGATGTGTGGGGCTGGGGGTGGGGGGTGGTGGCTAGCGGGTAGATGTGTCTTGTTTCTGGTCCTTTGTGAATGGAAATTGATCTGGAAAGCAACGTGTGAGTTTCAGCATTCTCAACCACAGCTCCCACCTCTGTCTGCGAACAATGCAGGAATGGGCTCAGAGCTGATTATTTGGTGTGGTTTCTCACTTGTCTTGTCATTCCTGAAGGTTTTGGTTGGGTGGGTGGGTAGTGAAGGAGTGACAGGCAGGTATTGGAACGATGCTGGTCCATGCGGCTCCCCACCTCCTCTCATAGAGAGAGAGAGGGAGAGGGAGGGAGCTGGGGAGTCGAGTAAACCCAAGTGTTGGATTAAATGTGGGACTGTTCAGGTGGGAGCCCTTGTTGAGAATGAGTTAGGAGTTGGATTGTATAAAGGTGTGTGGTGGTTTGGCGAGGCATTACAAGAGCTGGGCATTCTTGTGTGTGTGTGTGTGTGTGTGTGTGTGTGTGTGTGTGTCATGTTATTTAGATTCTTGCCTCTCGCAAGCAGGTCTTATTCCGAATCTGATCAGAAATGCGGGACCATTCCAGGGAACCTTGGCTGGCAGGATTGGGGACCTCGGCATCAACTCTCCTGTCAGGAGTCGAGCCTCAGTCCAAACGTATAGCACTGGCCGTTTAAGTCACTTCATCTTCCCAGGCTGGCCATGCAAAAGTTTGGAATGTCCGTAACCCTGCCCAAAATCACTTAACTTGCCACACACACTGAGGGTCCACAGTGTGGATTGGCCTCCTCCCAATTCACTTACAGGGTGGGCCTGGGTAAACTTGAAATCATCCATTTTCGCCCCCTCCCACCAAAAGATATACTTCACTCATAAACTTTGTAAAGCATTGCACAACAGTTCAAATTTGATATTGGAGAAAGTGCAATGGAGTTCAGCTGCAGTATGTGACATTCTGTATGTGTGGTGAGGCACCACAATGATGGGTTATATCTGCAATGTACATTCCATATCAAACATACAGCCCGAGGGGATTCCAGCCCCCTCAGGATGCTGTGACAGATGGAACTCAGAGAGCGGCCTTTCCCCACTGAGCCCCTGTGCTGGTCACCCCCAAGTTTCAGTCCGTCCCCTCAGCACGTGGTCCTTGGACCTTGCAATGTGCCGGTCTGCATCACTCGATAGCGGACAGCTCTTTGCACTGGGGGACCCAGCAAGTTTCGCCAGTCCAGAGAGCGTCTTTTGCCCGAGTTGCTGGTACTGCAGCTACAGTTGATGTTTTATCTTGGTGTGTGTCCCTGATATCTCCAGCCAACATTCACCCAAGGTTTAGTGCACTTTGGTGGGGGTAGGTGTGATGAATTATTAGCAGGAAGATTTTTAACCTGCATAATAAGCAATAATCTATTCATGATAAAAAGACTTGCATTTATGTATCACCTTTCCTGACCACAAGGTGTCCCAAAGTGCTTTCCAGCCAATGAACGGTAACCACTGTTGTAATGTCAGAAATGTGGCAGCCAATTTGTGCACAGCAGGCTCCCACATACAGCGTATTGAGAATGACCAGATAATCTGTGTTGGTTGTGGGATAAGCGTTGCCTCAGCCAATGGGAGAACTCTGATGTTTTTTGAAACCTGCTATGGCATCATTTATGTCCACATAAGAGGGCAGACGAGTCATCGGTTTAACCTGGCATTGAAAAATGGCACTTCCAACAGTACAGCACTCCCTCAGTACTGACCCTCTGACAGTGCGGCACTCCCTCAGTACTGACCCTCTGACAGTGCGGCACTCCCTCAGTACTGACCCTCTGACAGTGCGGCACTCCCTCAGTACTGACCCTCCAACAGTGCAGCGCTCCCTCAGTACTGACCCTCTGACAGTGCGGCACTCCCTCAGTACTGACCCTCAGACACTGCGGCACTCCCTCAGTACTGACCCTCGGACACTGCGGCACTCCCTCAGTGCTGACCCTTGGACAGTGCGGCACTCCGTCAGTGCTGACCCTCGGACAGTGCGGCACTCCCTCAGTACTGACCCTCTGAGAGTGCGGCACTCCCTCAGTGCTGACCCTCGGACAACGCGGCAGTCCCCAGTCCTGACCCTCGGACAGTGCGGCACTCCCTCAGTGCTGACCCTCTGACAGCGCGGCACTCCCTCAGTGCTGACCCTCGGACAACGCGGCAGTCCCCAGTCCTGACCCTCGGACAGTGCGGCACTCCCTCAGTGCTGACCCTCTGACAGCGCGGCACTCCCTCAGTGCTGACCCTCGGACAGCGCGGCGCTCCGTCAGTGCTGACCCTCGGACAGTGCGGCGTTCCGTCAGTGCTGACCCTCGGACAGTGCGGCGCTCCGTCAGTGCTGACCCTCGGACAGTGCAGCGCTCCCTCAGTACTGACCCTCTGACAGTGCGGCACTCCCTCAGTACTGACCCTCAGACACTGCGGCACTCCCTCAGTACTGACCCTCGGACACTGCGGCACTCCCTCAGTGCTGACCCTTGGACAGTGCGGCACTCCGTCAGTGCTGACCCTCGGACAGTGCGGCACTCCCTCAGTACTGACCCTCTGAGAGTGCGGCACTCCCTCAGTGCTGACCCTCGGACAACGCGGCAGTCCCCAGTCCTGACCCTCGGACAGTGCGGCACTCCCTCAGTGCTGACCCTCTGACAGCGCGGCACTCCCTCAGTGCTGACCCTCGGACAACGCGGCAGTCCCCAGTCCTGACCCTCGGACAGTGCGGCACTCCCTCAGTGCTGACCCTCTGACAGCGCGGCACTCCCTCAGTGCTGACCCTCGGACAGCGCGGCGCTCCGTCAGTGCTGACCCTCGGACAGTGCGGCGTTCCGTCAGTGCTGACCCTCGGACAGTGCGGCGCTCCGTCAGTGCTGACCCTCGGACAGTGCGGCGCTCCCTCAGTGCTGACCCTCGGACAGTGCGGCGCTCCGTCAGTGCTGACCCTCGGACAGTGCGGCGCTCCGTCAGTGCTGACCCTCGGACAGTGCGGCGCTCCGTCAGTGCTGACCCTCGGACAGTGCGGCGCTCCGTCAGTGCTGACCCTCGGACAGTGCGGCGCTCCGTCAGTGCTGACCCTCGGACAGTGCGGCGCTCCGTCAGTGCTGACCCTCGGACAGTGCGGCGCTCCGTCAGTGCTGACCCTCGGACAGTGCGGCGCTCCGTCAGTGCTGACCCTCGGACAGTGCGGCGCTCCGTCAGTGCTGACCCTCGGACAGTGCGGCGCTCCGTCAGTGCTGACCCTCGGACAGTGCGGCGCTCCGTCAGTGCTGACCCTCGGACAGTGCGGCGCTCCGTCAGTGCTGACCCTCGGACAGTGCGGCGCTCCGTCAGTGCTGACCCTCGGACAGTGCGGCGCTCCGTCAGTGCTGACCCTCGGACAGTGCGGCGCTCCGTCAGTGCTGACCCTCGGACAGTGCGGCGCTCCGTCAGTGCTGACCCTCGGACAGTGCGGCGCTCCGTCAGTGCTGACCCTCGGACAGTGCGGCGCTCCGTCAGTGCTGACCCTCGGACAGTGCGGCGCTCCGTCAGTGCTGACCCTCGGACAGTGCGGCGCTCCGTCAGTGCTGACCCTCGGACAGTGCGGCGCTCCGTCAGTGCTGACCCTCGGACAGTGCGGCACTCCGTCAGTGCTGACCCTCGGACAGTGCGGCACTCCGTCAGTGCTGACCCTCGGACAGTGCGGCACTCCGTCAGTGCTGACCCTCGGACAGTGCGGCACTCCGTCAGTGCTGACCCTCGGACAGTGCGGCACTCCGTCAGTGCTGACCCTCGGACAGTGCGGCACTCCGTCAGTGCTGACCCTCGGACAGTGCGGCACTCCCTCAGTGCTGACCCTCTGACAGTGCAGCACCCCCAAGTACTGACCCTCAGACAATGCAGCACCCCCAAGTACTGACACTCGGACAACGCAGCAGTCCCCAGTCCTGACCCTCAGACAGTACGGCACTCCCTCAGTGCTGACCCTCGGACAGTGCGGCGCTCCCTCAGTGCTGACCCTCGGACAGTGCGGCGCTCCGTCAGTGCTGACCCTCGGACAGTGCGGCGCTCCGTCAGTGCTGACCCTCGGACAGTGCGGCGCTCCGTCAGTGCTGACCCTCGGACAGTGCGGCGCTCCGTCAGCGCTGACCCTCGGACAGTGCGGCACTCCGTCAGCGCTGACCCTCGGACAGTGCGGCACTCCGTCAGTGCTGACCCTCGGACAGTGCGGCACTCCGTCAGTGCTGACCCTCGGACAGTGCGGCACTCCGTCAGTGCTGACCCTCGGACAGTGCGGCACTCCGTCAGTGCTGACCCTCGGACAGTGCGGCACTCCCTCAGTGCTGACCCTCTGACAGTGCGGCACTCCCTCAGTGCTGACCCTCTGACAGTGCGGCACTCCCTCAGTACTGACCCTCTGACAGTGCGGCACTCCATCAGTGCTGACCTTCTCAATGTGTGGCACTCCCTCAGTGCTGACTCTCGGACAGTGCGGCACTCCCTCAGTGCTGACCCTCGGACAGTGCGGCACTCCCTCAGTGCTGACTCTCGGACAGTGCAGCACTCCCTCAGTACTGACCTTCTAACTGTGTGGCACTCTGTCAGTACTGACCCTCGGACAGTGCGGCACTCCCTCAGTGCTGACCTTCTAACTGTGTGGCACTCTGTCAGTACTACACCGAGGGAGTGTGGCACTGGATTTTGTGCTTAAGCTCCTGGAGTGGGGACTTGAACCCTGACTCAGAGGTGAGAGTGCATCACTGAGTCATAGTTGATGCTTTTGGCACTGACACAAACGCACACTCACACACATGCACATTCACACACACACACACACACATATGGGTGCTGCTACATACTAAGTTCTGGTGCTTGAATAAAGCTGAACCTTGGGACTGAGCACTACATTATGGGGGTTAAGCTGTGTCCTGGCTGCCTCTTAGGTGCCAGGACATTATTTTGAAGAAGAGCTGGGGAGCTCTCTATTATGCCCTGGCTGATAACCTATCCCTCGGTAACCATAATCGACCATTATGACATTGCTGTTTGTTGAAGTTTGTTGTGGGCTAACAGATAAGAAAATTGATTTGTTTTCTAAGTGAGTCCAGCTTTTGTTGCTTCATCAGTGCCTTCAGCTACCTGGACCCTTAGCTCTGAAATTCCCTCCCGACATCTCTGCAACTTTCTACCCACTTGTCCATTTAATCTCCTTAAAACCCAGAACTTTGACCAGGCTTTTGGTCACCTGCCTTAATGTCCCCTTTATGTGGCTCTGTGCCACGTTTTAACTGATAACGTTCCTGTGATGCACCTTGGGATGTTTTGCCACATTAAAGTTGCTATATGAATGCAGCTATTTGTAGCTCGAATAAGTGAGGGCCACGTTAACTGGTGCAAAAAAAAAAACTGGCAAGATCAGATTTCACAGTGCGCAGAAAGATCAAGAGAGGTGTATGATGGGCAGCCCATCCCAAATGAAAGGAGCAGTGAGAATGGCAGCCGGTGTTCCCATGTAGTTTTTAACCGGGCACTAAGTTAAAAGCAAACTATTATGGATGCTGGAAATCTGGAACAAAAACAAAAATACCTGGAAAAACTCAGCAGGTCTGACAGCATCTGCAGTGAGGGACACAGTTAACATTTCGAGTCGGTATATTAAACTGGCAAAAACAAAAACAGAATTACCTGGAAAAACTCAGCAGGTCTGGCAGCATCGGCGGAGAAGAAAAGAGTTGACGTTTCGACAGAACTTGAGTTCGAGTCCAAGAAAGAGCTGAAATATAAGCTGGTTTAAGGTGTGTGTGTGGGGGGCGGAGAGATAGAGAGAGAGAGAGAGAGAGGTGGTGGGGGGGGGGGGTGCGTGTGGTTGTAGGGACAAACAAGCAGTGATAGAAGCAGATCATCAAAAGATGTCAACGACAATAGTACAATAGAACACATAGGTGTTAAAGTTAAAGTTGTGATATTTAAACGAATGTGCTAATTAAGAATGGATGGTAGGGCACTCAAGGTATAGCTCTAGTGGGGTTTTTTTTTTATAATGGAAATAGGTGGGAAAAGCTGCCAGACCTGCTGAGTTTTTCCAGGTAATTCTGTTTTGTTTTTGATTTCCAGCATCTGCAGTTTTTTTGTTTTTGTATTAAACTAGCACTTTGCTTTGTGCTTTACTCTGTTCTCTGCTCTCCCTTTCACCATTTGAACTATCCCAATGTCCATTTAATGAGGCACTGCTAGCTATAAACTTAATATAGGATTGCATTCAATTCAGTGACGCTCTGCTTCATTATAAATGAATGCTCGATGGTAGAGGTTAGCTACCATGTGACACACTACAAATAAACAAGCACTTCTGCCTTGAACCTAGGCTCATTAAATAGTAATTCATTCCTAATGCGTTCCTTTGTCTGCTGCGCTAATGGCGGGGGGTGGGGGGGTGCTAACATGTTGCGCTAGCAGGCACGGAAATCCCAAGCAAACATGTTAAATGATTACTCAAAGAACCTAATTCTGACGCATCATGGGTTACTGAGCTCTGAAGCGACACCACGGCAAGTGAGTTCTTTTGACAAGTGGGTTATTGGCCATGTTCTCTGTCACCTCTGCAGACAAGAAAAAGTAGTTATTATTCAGGACAATCTGAACTTGATTTTTGGCTGAGATGCGAGTTGAACACAGAGGACACCAATTAAAAGCTAAGGAACTTTGAGTGAGAGTAAAGAATTTCTCCCCCATTACACTGTTGAACCTGCAATGATTAATTCCTCTAAGAGGGAGCTGGCTAGATAACTGGTTGGAAGTAGGTTTGGGGTTAAAGATCTTTTAGTCGAGAGGGATTTGAGCCACTTGGACATTTCTCTATGTGTGTGTGTGTGTGTGTGTGCGTGTTGTGTCTGTGTGTGTGTGTGTGTGTGTTCGTGCACTTGATAACACTGGGAGTGACATAAAAGTGTCAATGCTGAATCCAATTAGACGGTAGTTGTAATGAAGATGTGATCATTTAATAAAGCAGACAGTATTCTAGGCTTTATTAATAGGGGCATAAAGTATAAAAGCAAGGAAGTTATGATAAACTTGTATAAAACACTGGTTTGGCCTCAGCTGGAGTACTGTGTCCAGTTCTGGGTGCTGCACTTTAGGAAGGATGTGAAGGCATTGGAGAGAGTGTGGAAAAGATTTGCGAGAATGGTTCCAGGGATGAGGAACTTCAGTTATGAAGATAGATTGGAGAAGCTGTGACTGTTCACCTTAGAGAAGAGAAGGTGAGAGGGGATTTGATAGAGGTGTTCAAAATTGTGAGGGGTCTGGACAGAGTGGATAGGGAGAGACTGTTCCCATTGGCAGAAGGATCGCGAACCAGAGGACACAGATTTAAGGTGATTGGTAAAAGAAGCAATGGGGGAGAAACCCAATGGCGCACTGAGGGAGAGCCGCCCTGTTGCCCTTTGAATGAGGTGTCAAGTTGAGGCTCTAGCTGCCAACTTGGGTGGATGGGAAAGATCCTGTGATACTGTTTCGCAGAAGAACAGGGGAGTTATCCAATATTTATCCATGGACCAACCCCATGAAACACATTATCTGCTTGGTTACCTCGTTACTTTTTGTTCCTCCACAGGATGTGGGTGTCGCTGGCTAGGCCAGCATTTGTTGCCCATCCCTAATTGCCCCTTGAGAAGGTGGTGGTGAGCTGCCTTCTTGAACTGCAGCAGTACATGTGGTGTAGGTACACCCACAGTGCTGTTAGGGAGGGAGTTCCAGGATTGTGACCCAGCGACAGTGAAGGAACGGTGAAATATTTCCAAGTCAGGATGGTGAGTGACTTGGAGGGGAACTTCCAGGTGGTGGTGTTCCCATGTATCTGCTGTCCTTGTCCTTCTAGATGGTAGTGGTTATGGGTTTGGAAGGTGCTGACAGAGGAGCCTTGGTGAGTTTCCACAGTGCATCTTGTAGATGGTACACACACTGCTGCTACAGCGTGTCGGTGGTGGAGGGAGTGATTGTTGAAGGTGGTGGATGGGGTGCTGATCAAGTGGGCTTCTTTGTCCTGGATGGTGTCGAGCTTCTTGAGCGTTGTGGGAGCTGCATTCATCCAGGCGAGTGGAGAGTATTCCATCCCACTCCTGACTTGTGCCTTGTAGATGGTGGACAGGCTTTGGGGAGTTAGGAGGTGAGTTACTCATCACAGGATTCTTAACCCCTGATCTGTTCTTGTAGCCACAGTATTTATATGGCTGGTCCAGTTCAGTTTCTGGTCAATTGTAACCCCTGGATTAAAAGCAAAATTCTGCGGATGCTGGAAATCTGAAACAAAAACAGAAAATGCTGGAAAAGCTCAGCAGGTTTAATAGCATCTGTGGAGAGAGAAACAGAGTTAATGTTTCGCATCCGTATGACTCTTCTTCAGAGCTTTTATTGTTTCTTTTTGAAGGTGATTTCTGAAGAGTTTAAGTTTCAGTTTATTTGCCGAGTTTGAGATGATACACTGAAAAATGTTCCTGACTAATACTGCACGCCAGGTTGCAGAATGACTTTGATAGTTTACCTCTCCTCGGCCAGTATGTAGCTGGAACTGTGGATGCTGCTGCAGACTATGGATCTTCCCCTGTAACACCACCACCCCACCAACTCCACCCCCCGGGTAGTGAAAGGACGGTACTGTCAGCTCAAGTCTGTTGGAGACATGCAAAATATCAGGGGCTCCTTAGGAGGGAGAGCAGACCTTCACTTGCTCAAACCCAAGAGGAGGAGGAGACGAAGGTGTCGGTTGGAGAGTGGGTTGAAATTTCTTCACTGTGCCCTTGCCTGGAGCCTATGCCAGAATCCTTTGCCGTGGATGTTGAGTTAGTTTGTGTTTGCGAAGATGGCTGCGAGACCAGCAAAACGGAATGAATTTAGTGCGAAGGGTGGGTGGGGGGAAGAGAAGGGGCTTTGAAGGGATGGGAATAAATTGACAGGACATCACAGTGCCAGCAATAAATATACACCGACCCCTCACCAACCCCGAGGTATGCCAGTCTGTTTAAAATCAGCACCCATTCAGCATCCGTGGCCTGTCTGTCTGTGAACTGGAAGTTAATCAGATTTTGGGTCTGAGTGGTCCTCTATTGGAAAGGGTTGAGGATGACACTGAGGAGGAGGCACTTTCCTGTTCCCTTCCACCTCTCCATTTGCGAAAGGTGCTGAGACTAAATGTCAGGGTTCGGCAGCGACTGAAGGCATCTGCACAACTTTGGGGGGCCAATTTACAGCCCCTTTTGCTCGCTCCCTTGTTCTCCACCAAAACCCACTCTGCCGCACCCCCCCCCACCACCCCCTCCACCCCACTCCCCACCAAACCCCACCCACCCTCCCCCTTGCCCAAGAGTTGAGTCAAGGATACGGGGCCGCCAAACCAACATGTAATAGGAGCCCTGTTCAGCTCTTTGTGTGTTCACTCATGCTTGAAGAGCTGTGTGGTTTGAAGCCCCGGCCTCCTCACAGGGTTGTTTATTTACCATCTGCTTCCAGCCGGCTGCTGATAGAGCTAGTCACACATCGGGGACAGGGAAGGGAGCCAAATCTGTTGTCTAGTGGATGATTTTTTAAAAAAAAGATCTCAGCAGCGCTTATGGGGACTCGCACAGAATTCCAAGCCGGCAAAAGCAACGTGACATTGGGTTTGTCAGTGGTCTTGTCCTAGGGCCGTTGTTTTGACAGGCAGCCAGCAACATGAGAAGCAGCCCTTAAGCTCTCCAGCAGTGACCTGCTCTTCAAAGCTTTTGCAACACCCCGGCTTGCCACTGCAGGACGAAATCTGCAGAAACCCGTTCCGGAGGTAGCGTGGGGGTGCCACAGGAAGAAGGGGTGGGATGAGGGTTGACATGGAGATGGCATTAGAGGGATGAAAGGGACACGATGGGCATGGCTTGAGAGAGGTGGCACAGGATGGGGGTTTAAAGAGGTACTGTTGCAGTGAAGGTGCTAATTGCACTGCAAAGTGTTTTGCCAGATGTTCGTGAATTCACAAGCCACCTAAAAAGCCATTGCATTTTCATTCTACCGTTTTGAGTCAGCTGCAGCTCAGCGGGTAGTGCTCTTGCCTCCGGGGCGCAAGGTTCCAGGTTCAAGTCCCACTCCAGGGCTTGACCTCCAAAATCAAGGCTGACGCTCCAGTGTAGTGCTGAGGGAGTGCTGCACTGTCAGAGGTTTCCTCTTCTGGACGTGACCTTAAACCAAAGCTCCAACTGCCTGCACAGGGGGGTGGCGGTGCGGTGTAAAAGATCCCAGGGCGCTATTTTGAAGAAGAGCAGGGGGGTTGTCCCCGGTCTCCTGGCCAATATTCATCCCTCGCTCAAAACCTCAAAAAACAGATGATCTGCTCGTTATCAGGTCGCTGTCTGTGGGAGCTTGCTGTGTGCAAATTGGCTGCTGCGTTTCCGACATTACAACAGTGACTGCGCTTCAAAAAGTACTTCACTGCATGTAAAGCACTTGGAGACATCTGTGGTTGTGAAAGGCACTATATGAATGCAAGTAGTTTTTAGCTGTAGGACCACTGCAGCCACCCTCAGTCTTAAAGGATGGCAGTGCAGGCTTGAGGGGCTGAATGGCCCACTCCTCTTAATTCGTATATCAAGTGGAGTCTTGGCTCCCAGTCTGGGAAGGGCTGTATTAAAGCTGCCTTCTGGGTCTCTAAGGCTGAAAAATGCGGCTCTCGTAAGGGCTGTACAATAAAATACTGCAACGTGGTGGCAAGGTTTGTAAAATGGTGTGAGAACAATGCTCTTAAACTGAATGAAAATAAGACAATCGAACAAATTATGGATTTTTAGGAAGAAGCCAGTTAATGATATTGTTCCTGTGAAGACTCAGGATGTGAACGTTGAAATAGTTACTAACCAGAAGTATCTAGGTGTTAAAGTAGAATCGGGGTGAGCAACGTACAGATGTGTGGATGATAAGTTGAATCGGAAGGAGCAGTGTACAGATGTGTGGGTGATAAGTTGATTTGGAGGGAGCAGTGTACAGATGTGGGTGATCAGTTCATTTGGAGGGAGCAGTGTACAGATGTGTGGGTGATAAGTTGAATCCTAGTGAACAATGTACAGATCTGTGGGTGACAGGTTGAATTAGAAGGAGCAGTGTACAGATGTGTGGACGATAAGTTGATTTGGAGGGAGCAGTGTACAGATGTTTGGATGATAAGTTGATTTGGAGGGAGCAGTGTACAGATGTTTGGATGATAAGTTGAATTGGAAGGAGCAGTGTACAGTTGTGTGGGAGATAAGTTGATTTGGAGGGGGCAGTGTACAGATGTGTGGGCAATAGGTTGAAATGTAGGGAGCAGTTTACAGATGTGTGGGTGAGAGGTTGCATTGGAGGGAGCAGTGTGCAGATGTGTGGACGATAAGTTGATTTGGAGGGAGCAGTGTACAGATGTTTGGATGATAAGTTGAAAAGAAGGGAGCAGCGTACAGATATGTGGATGATAAGTTGAATTGGAAGGAGCAGTGTACAGTTGTGTGGGAGATAAGTTGATTTGGAGGGGGCAGTGTACAGATGTGTGGGTGATACATTGTATTGAAGGAAGCAGTTTACAGATGTGTGGATGATGAATTGGAAGGTGCATTGTGCAAATATATGGAAGATAAGTTGATTTGGAGAGATCAGTGTACAGATGTGTGGGCAATGAGTTGAATTGGAGTGAGCAGTGTACAGATGTGTGAATGACAGCTTAAATTGGAGAGAGCAGTGTACAGATGTGTGGATGATACATTGTATTGAAGGAAGCAGTTTACAGATGTGTGAATGATAAGTTGAATTGGAATTAGCAATGTGCAGAGATGTGGAAGAATACTTGATTTGGAGGGAGAAATGTACAGATGGGTGGATGATGTATTGAATTGGAGGGAGCAGTGTACAGATGTGTGGCTGATACGTTATGTTGGACGGAGCAGTGAACATATGTGTGGATGATAAATTGAATTGGAGGGAGCAGTGTACAGATGTGTGGATGATAATTTGAATTGGAGGGAGCAGTGTACAGATGTGTGGATGATAAATTGAATTCGAAGGTGCATTGTGCAGATATATGGAAGATAAGTTGATTTGGAGAGATCAGTGTACAGATGTGTGGGCGATGAGTTGAATTGGAGTGAGCAGTGTACAGATATGTGGATGACAGCTTAAACTGAAGGGAACAGTGTTCAGATGTGGATAATCAGTTGAATTGGGGGGACCAGTGTATGGATGTGTGGATGATGAGTTGAGTTGGTGGGAGCAATGTACAGATGTGGATGATGAATTGAATTGGAGGGAGCAGTGTACCGATGTGTGGATAATCAGTTGAATCGGATGGAGCAGTGTACAGGTGTACAGATAATAGGTTGAATTGCAGGCAGCAGTATACAGATATGTCGATGATAAGTTGAATCGTAGTGAACATTTGTGGGTGACAGGTTGAATTGGAGGGAGTAGTGTACAGTTGTGTGGGTGATAAGAAGAATTGGAGGGAGCAGTGTACAGATGTGTAGTTGATAAGTCGTATTGGAGGGAGTAGTGTATAGATGTGTCGTTGATACGTTGCATTGGAGGGATCAGTGTACAGATGTGTGCTTGATATGTTGTATCGGAGAGAGCAGTGTAAAGATGTGTGGATGATGTGTTGAATTGGAGGGAGCAGTGTACAGATGTGTGGGTGATGTGCTGAATTTCAGGCAGCATTGTACAGATGTGTAGATGTGGAGTTGGAGGGAGCAGTATACAGATGTGAGTGACAAGTTGATTTGAAGGGAGCAGTGTACAGATGTGTGGCTGATACGTTATATTGGACGGAGCAGTGAACATATCTGTGGATGATAATTTGAATTGGAGGGAGCAGTGTACAGATGTGTAGATGATGAGTTGATTGGAGGGAGCAGTGTACAGATGTGTGAATGATAATTTAAATCGTAGTGAACTTTGTATAGATGTGTAAGTGGAAGTTTGAACTGGAGGGAGTAGTGTACAGTTGTGTGGGTGATAAGAAGAATTGGAGGGAGCAGTGTACAGATGTGTAGTTGATAAGTCGTATTGGAGGGAGTAGTGTATAGATGTGTCGTTGATACGTTGCATTGGAGGGAGCAGTGAGCATATGTGTGGATGATTAATTGATTTGGAGGGAGCAGTGTACAGATGTGTGGATGATAATTTGATTTGGAGGGAGCAGTGTACAGATGTGTGGATGATACATTGTATTGAAGGAAGCAGTTTACAGATGTGTGGATGATGAATTGAATTGGAAGGTGCATTGTGCAGATATATGGAAGATAAGTTGAATTGGAGTGAGCAGTGTACAGATATGTGGATGACAGCTTAAACTGGAGGGAGCAGCGTACAGTTGTGTGGGTGATAAGAATTAGAGGGAGCAGTGTACAAATGTGTGGTTGATAAGTTGTATTGGAGGGAGTAGTGTATAGATGTGTCGTTGATACGTTGCATTGGAGGGAGCAGTGTACAGATGTGTGGATGATGTGCTGAATTGCAGGCAGCAGTGTACAGTTGTGTAGATAATAATTTGAGCTGGAGGGTGCAGTGTATCATTGTGTCGGTGATATGTTGCTTTGGAGGGAGCTGTTTACAGATGTGTGGTTGGTACATTGTATTGGAGGGAGCAGTGTACCGATGTGTGGATAATGAGTTGAGTTGGAGGGAGCGGTGTACGGATGTGTGGGTAATAAGTTGAATCGTAGTGAATATGTGTGGGCGACAGGTTGAATTGCAGGGAGTAGTGTACAGTTGTGTGGGTGTTAGGTTGAATCAGAAGCAGCAGCTTACAGATGTGTGGGTGATAAGTTATTTTGGAGGGAGCAGTGTACAGATGTTTGGGTGATGTGCTGAATTGCTGGCAGCAGTGGACAGATGTGTGGATGATAACTTGTATTGGAGGGAGTAGTGTATAGATGGTTGGGTGACAGTTTGAATTGGAAGGAGCAGTGTACAGATGTGTGAGTGATAAGATGAATTGGATGGAGCAGTATACAGATGTGTGGGTGATAAGATGAATTTGAGGGAGCAGTGAACATATGTGTGGTTGATAAGTTGTATTGGAGTGAGTAGTGTATAGATGTGTCGTTAATCCTTGGACTCGAACTCAAGTTCTGTCGAAGGGTCATGAGGACTTGAAACGTCAACTCTTTTCTTCTCTGCCGATGCTGCCAGACCTGAGTTTTTCCAGGTAATTCTGTTTTTGTTTTTGTGTCATTAATACGTTGCATTGGTGGGAGCAGTGAACATATGTGTGGAAGATAAGTTGATTTGGAGGGTGCAGTGTAAAGATGTGTGGATGATGTGTTGACTTGGGGGGAGCAGTGTGCAGAGTGTGAATGATGAGTTCAATCATAGTGAACAGTGTACAGATGTGTGGGTATCAGGTTGAATTGGAGGGAGCAGTGTATAGATGTGTGGGTGAAAAGATGAATTGGAAGGAGCAGTATACAGATGTATGGATGATGAGTTGAATTGGAAGGAGCAGAGTACAGATGTGTGAATGATAAATTGAATTGGAATTAGCATTGTGCAGAGATGTGGAAGAATACTTGATTTGGAGGGAGAAATGTACAGATGGATGGATGATGAGTTGAATTGGAGGGATCAGTGTACAGATGTGTGGGTGATGTGCTGAATTGCAGGCAGCATTGTACAGATGTGTGGATGATAATTTGAGTTGGAGGGAGCAGTGTCCAGATGTGTGGATGATGAATTGAGTTGGAGGGAGCAGTGTACAGATGTGTGGATGATAAGTTGAATTGAAGGGAGCAGTGTACAGATGTGTGAATGATAAGTTGAATTGAAGGGACAGTGTACAGATGTGTGAATAAGTTGAATCAGAAGCAGCAGCTTACAGATGTGTGTGTGTTAACTTGTTTTGGAAGGAGCAGTGTACATACGTGTGGATGATAAGTTGAATTGGAAGGTGCATTGTGCAGATATGTGGAAGGTAAGTTGATATGGAGGGAGCTGTGTACAGATGTGTGGGTGATGTGCTGAATTGCAGGCAGCATTGTACAGATGTGTGGATGATGTGTTGAATTGCAGGCAGCAGCGTACAGTTGTGTAGATAATCAGTTGAGTTGGAGGGAGCAGTGTACCGACGTGTGGGTGATATGTTGCTTTGGAGGGAGCAGTTTACAGATGTGTGGTTGATACATTGTATTGGAGGGAGCAGTCTACAGATGTGTGGATGATGTGTTGAATTGGAGGGAGCAGTGTACAGATATGTGGATAATCAATTGAGTTGGAGGGAGCAGTGTATGGATGTGTGGGTGATAAGTTGAATCGGAGGGAGCAGTGTACAGGTGTATGGATAATAGGTTGAATTGCAGGCAGCAGTGTAGAGATATGTCGATGATAAGTTGAATCGTAGTGAACATTTGTGGGTGACAGGTTGAATTGGAGGGAGTAGTGTACAGTTGTGTGGGTGTTAGGTTGAATCAGAAGCAGCAGCTTACAGATGTGTGGATGATAAGTTGAGTTGGAAGGTGCAGTGTACAGATGTGTGGATGATGAGTTGAGTTGGAGGGAGCAATGTACAGACATGTGGACGATAAGTTGAGTTGGAGGGAGCAGTGTACAGATGTGTGGGCCATGAGTTGTATCTGAGGGAGCAATGTACAGATGTGTGGATGATCAGTTGAGTTGGAGGGAGCAGTGTACCGATGTGTGGGTGATATGTTGTTTTGGAGGGAGCTGTTTACAGATGCGTGGTTGATAAGTTGAATTGGAAGATGTATTGTGCAGATATGTGGAAGATTAGTTGATTTGTAGGGAGAAATGAACAGATGTAGGATGATGAGTTGAATTGGAGGGAGCAGAGAACAGATGTGTGGATAATCAGTTGAGTTGGAGGGAGCAGTGTATGGATTTGTGGGTGATAAGTTGTTTTGGAGGTAGCAGTGTACAGATGTGTGGATGAGGAGTTGTATTGGAGGAAGCAGTGTGCAGATGTGTGGATTACAGGTTAAATTGGAGGGAACAGCGTACAGATCTGTGGGTGATAAGATGAATTGGAGGGACCATTGTACATATGTGTGGATGATAAGTTGAATTGGGAGGAGCATTGTGCAGTTATGTGGAAGATTAGTTGATTTGTAGGGAGAAATGTACAGAAGTGTGGATGATGTGTTGAATTGGAGAGAGCAGTGTACAGATGTGTGAGCGACAAGTTGAAATGGAGGGAGCATTTTACAGATGTGTGGGTGATTAGTTGAATTGGAGGAAGGCAGTGTACAGATGTGTGGATAATAATTTCTTTTATAGGGAGCCGTGTACAGATGTGTGGATGATACATTGTATTGAAGGAAGCAGTTTACAGCTGTTTGGGTAAGTTGAATTGGAAGGATCATTGTGCAGATATGTGGAAGATTAGTTAATTTGAAGGGAGAAATGTACAGATATGTGGATGATGAGTTGAGTTGGAGGTAGCAATGTACACATGTGTGGGTGATAAGTTGAATTGGAGGGAGCAGTGTACAGATATGTGGGTGATGTGCTAAACTGCACGCAGCAGTGTACAGATGTGTGCATGATATTTTGAGTTGGTGGGAGCAGTGTACAGATGTGTGGATGATGAGTGAATTGGAGGGAGCAATGTACAGATGTGTGGGTGATAAGTTGAATTGGAGGGAGCAGTGTACAGATGTGTGCATGTGCTGAACTGCATGCAGCAGTGTACAGATGTGTGGATGATATTTTGAGTTGGGAGCAGTGTACAAATGTATGGATGATATTTTGAGTTGGTGGGAGCGGTGTACAGATGTGTGGGTGATGAGCTGAACCGCATGCAGCAGTGTACGGATTTGTTGATGATATTTTGAGTTGGGTGAGAGCATTGTACAGATGTGTGGATGATGAGTTGAATTGGAGGGAGCAGTGTACAGATGTTTGGTTGATAAGTTGAGCTGGAAGGAGCAGTGTACAGATGTGTGGGCGATGTGTTGTATCTGAGGGAGCAGTGTACAGATGTGTCGATGATAAGTTGAGTTGGAGGGAGCAGTGTACCGATGTGTGGGTGGTATGTTGCTTTGGAGGGAGCAGTTTACAGATGTGTGGTTGATGATTTCAATTGGGGGAGAAGCGTATAGGTGTGTGGATGATGACTTGAATTGGTGGGAGCAGTGTACAGGTATGTGGATGTTAAGTTGATTCGGAGACAGCAGTGTACCGATGTGTGGATGATAAGATGCATTGGAGGTAGCAGTGTACAGATGTGTGGGTGATAATTTGAACAGGAGGAGCAGTGTACAGATGTGTGGGTGGTAAGTTGAATTGGATTGAACAGTGTACAGATGTGTGGATGATAAGATGTATTGGAGGTAGCTGTGTGCAGACGTGTGGCAGATACGTTATATTGAACGGAGCAGTGAACATATGTGTGGATGACAGGTTAAATTGGAGGGAGCAGTGTACAGATGTGTGGGTGATAAGATGAATTGGAGGGAGCTGTGTACAGATGTTTGGATCATAAGTTAAATTGGAAGGAGTATTGTGCAGATATGTGGAAGATTAGTTGATTTGTCGGGAGAAATGTACAGACGTGTGGATGATGAGTTGAATTGGAGGGAACAGTGTTCAATGTGTGGATGATGTGTTGAATTGGCGGGAGCAGTGTACAGATATGTGAGTGACAAGTTGAACTGGAGGGAGCATTTTACAGATGTGTGGGTGATTAGATGAATTGGAGGGAGGCAGTGTACAGATATGTGGATGATACATTATATTGAACGGAGCAGTGAACATATGTGTGGATGACAATTTGAATTGGAGGGAGCAGTGTACAGATGTATGGATGATACGTTGTATTGGAGGAAACAGTTTACAGATGTGTGGATGATAAGTTGAATTGGAAGGTGCATTGTGCAGATATGTGGAAGGTAAGTTGATATGGAGGGAGCTGTGTACAGATGTGTGGATGATGAGTTGAACTGGAGGGAGCAGTGTACAGATGTGTGGGGGATAAGTTGAATCGGAAGGAGCATTGTGCAGATATGTGCAAGATTTGTTAATTTGTAGGGAGAAATGTACAGATATGTGGATGATGTGTTGAATTGGAGGGAGCAGTGTTCAGGTGTGTGGATGATGTGTTTAATTGGACGGAGCAGTGTACAGATGTGAGGATGATACGTAGAGTTGGAGGGAGCAGTGTACAGATGTGTGGATAATGGGTTGAATTGGAGGGAGCAGTGTACAGATGTGTGGATGATATTTTGAGTTGGTGGTAGCAGTGTACAGATGTCTGGATGATGAGTTAAATTGGAGGGAGCAATGTACAGATGTGTGGCTGATGTGCTGAACTGCATGCAGCAGTGTACAGATGTGTGGATGATGAGTTGAATTGGAGGGAGCAGTGTACAGATGTTTGGATGATAAGTTGAGCTGGAAGGAGCAGTGTACAGATGTGTGGGTGATGTGTTGCTTTGGAGGGAGCAGTTTACAGATGTGTGGTTGATGATTTCATTTGGTGGGAGAAGCGTATAGGTGTGTGGATGATGACTTGAATTGGTGGGAGCAGTGTACCGGTATGTTGTGATAAATTTATTCGGAGACAGCAGTGTACCGTTGTGTGGATGATAAGATGTATTGGAGGTAGCAGTGTACAGATGTGTGGGTGATAATTTGAATAGGAGGGAGCAATGTACAGATGTGTGGATGATAAATTGAATTGGAAGGTGCATTGTGCAGATATATGGAAGATAAGTTGATTTGGAGAGATCAGTGTACAGATGTGTGGGCGATGAGTTGAATTGGAGTGAGCAGTGTACAGATGTGTGAATGACAGCTTAAATTGGAGGGAGCAGTATACAGATGTGTGGATGATAAGAATTGGAGGGAGCAGTGCACAGATGTGTGGTTGATAGATTATTTTGCAGGCAGCAGTGTACAGACGTGTGCATGATTTGAATTGAACAGTTGTGTGGGTGATAAGATGAATTGGAGGGAGCAGTGTACAGCTGTGTGGGTGACAAGTTTAAGATTAGTGAACAGTGTGCAGATGTATTGGTGACAGGTTGAATTGGAGGGAGCAGTATACAGATGTGTAGATGTTGAGTTTGAGGGAGCATTGTACAGATGTGTAGGCCATGAGTTGTATCTGAGGGAGCAGTTTACAGATGTGTGGTTGATGATTTGAATTGGAGGGAGCAGTGTACAGGTCTGTGGATGATAAGTTGAATCAGAGACAGCAGTGTACGGATGTGTGGATGATAAGTTGAACAGGAGGGAGCAATGTACAGATGTGTGGATGGTAAGTTGAATTGGAGGGAGCAGTGTATAGGTGTGTAGATGTTGAGTTGGAGGGAGCATTGTACAGATGTGTAGGCCATGAGTTGTACCTGAGGGAGCAGTTTACAGATGTGTGGTTGATGATTTGAATTGGAGGGAGCTGTGTACAGATGTGTGGATGATAAGATGTATTGGAGGTAGCAGTGTACAGATCTATGGGTGATAAGTTGAATTGGTGAGAGCTGTGTACAGATCTGTCGATGATAAGTTGATTCGGAGGGAGCAGTATACAGATGTGTGGGTGATAAGTTGAATCGTACTGAACATTGTACAGATGTGTGGATGATAAGTTGAATTGGAGGGAGCAGTGTACAGATGTGTGGATGATGAGTTGAATTGAAGGGAGCAGAGTATAAGTGTGTGGATGAAGAATTGAATTGGAGGGAGCAGTGTGCAGCAGTGTGGATGGTAAGTTGTTTTGGAGGTAGGAGTTTACAGATGTGTGAGTGATAAGTTGAACAGGAGGGAGCAGTGTTCAGATGTGTGGCTGGTAAGTTGACTTGGATGGAACAAAGTACAGATGTGTGCATGATAATTTGAATTGGAGCGAGCTGTGTACAGATGTGTCAATGATAAGTTGATTTGGAGGAATCAGTGTACAGATGTGTGGGTAACAGTTTGAATTGGAGGAGGCAGTGTACAGATGTGTGGATGATAAGATGTATTGGAGGTAGCAGTGTACAGATCTATGGGTGATTAGTTGAATTGGTGTGAGCTGTGTACAGATCTGTCGATGATAAGTTGATTCGGAGGGAGCAGTATACAGATATGTGGGTGACAAGTTGAATCGTACTGAACATTGTACAGATGTATGGATGATAAGTTGAATTGGAGGGAGCAGTGTACAGATGTGTCGGTGACAGGTTGAATTGTAGTTAACAGTGTACAGATGTGTGGGTGACAGGTTGAATTGGAGGGTGCAATGTATAGATGTGTGGGTGATAAGATGAATCGGAGGGAACAGTGTTCAAATGTGTGGATGATAAATTGAATTGGAGGGAGTAGGGTACAGATGTGTGGATGATAAGTTGTATTGGAGGGAGCTGTGTACAGATGTGTAGTTGATATGGTGTATTGGAGGGAGCAGTGAACAGATGTGTGGATGATAATTTGAATTGGAGGGACCAGTGAACAGATGTGTGGATGATAAGTTGGATTGGAAGGAGTAGTGTACAGATATGAGGGCGATAAGTTGCATCATAGTCAACAGTGTACAGATGTTTGGGTGACAGGTTGAATTGGAGGCAGCTGTGTACAGATTTGTGAGTGATAAAATCAATTGGAGGGAACAGTGTACAGATGTCTGAATGATAAGTTATATTGGAGGGAGCAGTGTACAGATGTGTGGATGTTAAGTTGTATTGGACGAAGCAGTGCATGGATGTGTGGGTGACAGGTTGAATTGAAGGGAGCAGTGTACAGATGTGTAGATGATGAGTTGTTTGGAGGGAGCAGTGTACAGATGTGTGAATGATAAGTTAAATCGTGAACTTTGTACAGATGTGTGGGTGACAGGTTGAAATGGAGGGAGCACTGTACAGATGTGTGGGTGATAAGATGAATCGGAGGGAACAGTGTACAGATGTGTTGATACGTTGAATCGGAGGCAGCAGTGTACAGATGTGTGGATGATAATTTGAATCGTAGGAAGCAGTGTACAGATGTGTGGGCGATAAGTTGAATCGAAGGGAGCAGTGTACAGATGTGTGGATGATAAGTTGAATCGAAGGGAGCAGTGTACAGATGTGTGGATGATAAGTTGAATCGGAGGGAGCAGTGCACCGATGTGGATAAGTTGAATCGGGGGGAGCAGTGTACAGATGTGTGGTTGATAAGTTGAATCGGAGGAAGCAGTATTGCGATGTGTGGGTGATAAGTTGAATCATAGTGAACAGTGTACAAATGTGTGGATGACAAGTGACAAGTTGAAATGGACCGAGCTGTGTACAGATGTGTGGATTACAGGTTGAATTGGAAGGAGCAGTGTGCAGATTTGTGGATGATGAGTTTATTGGAGGAAGCAGTGTACAGATATGTGGGTGATAAATTGAATTGAGGGTGCAATGTACAGATTTGTGGATGATAAGTTGAATTGCAGGGAGCAGTGTACAGATGTGTAGATGATAAGTTGAATTATTGTGAACAGTGTACAGATGTATGGCCACGGAACATACAGGATTATACTGAGAAAATTAAAATATTTTCGAGTAGACCTCACAATTGTGAAACTTTGCTATATGGCTGTGGTTGAGTTATCCAAAAGAATAACACTGTCGCCTGGTACTGTTGTCTTTGGAACACAGTCTCTCTCAAGGCACAGGGATTATTGACCCAGGCTGCAGTGGTATTTAATGAGGCGATCTCTCTGGACGAAACATGCTCTCGAAGAATTTTGACAAATTTTCTCATGAGAATTACCGCTTGTCTCTGTGGCCCTGTTGGATGTGTTTGGATAAAAGTCTGCAATCGCTCACATACAGGACAAATCAGTTTCTGATCTCCTTTGTACCATTCTCTGTGAGCCTTTAACAGAAGTCTGGCGTAAGGCCGAGGATATACAGTCAGGGAGCGATTCGTTGGCTGATTATTTTAATGCATTGGAATAGTTTTTTTAATGCATATTTTAATTTAAGCTAAACCCCTCTGATCCTTTTATTTATTTTTATTGGTATTCATTTTGATGTTGTTATTTCAAATGAAACAGCAATGTGCTCGAATTGAATTTGCGTATGGACAATAAATGAAATTGATTGTTTGAAATCAACGATTCAGACAAACAACACTTGACGCCAGCGAGGACAGAGCAGTTTGCTCGACCAGCTTTCTTTCTAAAGATTAAGGTTTTTTTGAACGGAGCTGGTTTGTTGTGATCTGGAACGCGCTGCCTGGAAGGGTAGTTGTAGCAGACTCAAGCGTAACTATCAAAAGAGAATTTAGATTGGAGGAATGGAAGGGGGAGGGAAGGGGGACTAACTCAATAGCCCGTTCAAAGAGACAGCAGAGACATGATGGGCTGAATAGCCTGCCCCGGTGCATGATTCGATACCACTAGCTGCAATATTCGCCTCATTCATCACTCAATGAAGACATAGAGAAGGACACAGACCCAATTATGGACATTGGCTCTGATGGAGACAGGAGTGCAGTAGTAATGGCCTGGGGGACAAGGGTTCAAAACCCACCCTTGCTGCTGGTGGAGTTTAAATTCAATTAATTAATTCAGAATTCAATGAACCATTACAGAATTGAAAACTAGTCTCAGAAATGGTGACCATGACAACTATCATCGATTATCATGAAAACCCATCTGGTCCACGAATCCCCTTTAGGGAAGGAAATCAGCCTTACCCGGTCTGGCCTACATGTGACTCCAGACCCACAGCAACGTGGTCGACTATTAACTGGCCTCTGACACAGCCTAGCGAGCCACTCACTGGTCAAGGGCCACTGGGGACAGGCAACAAACGCTGGTCTTGAAATCCCACGCAATAATATATTTTTTAAAAGCGTGGACACAAGACACGGAAATGGATACACCCAGCCTTGATCGGAGGTTTGCTTTTGGACGAGTTCGCTGAAGGTGTTGCTGCTCCCAAACCAGCACGAGCGAGTGTCAGCAATGCCATCGCTGCTAAAACCAGTGCCCTTGGGAGACACAGTAAAAATTGTCCGTCCCCTGGCACCCGGCCCGAGACAAGATCTCGCCCGGTTTCCTGTGTTGTTGCTGTCGGTGATAGGTACCCAAGTGACCAAGCTGTGTAAGCTCTGTCAGCCAGCGCAGTTGTAGGGGGCACGAAAGCCGAACTCGCTTTTGTTTTTGCCCGTCAGGGGGTGGGCACTCTGCCTGACTGCCCCCCGCTTGAGCTCAGAGATGGGGGCATTGGAGAGGTGAGTGTCCAGCCCAACGTTTGGCTGAAATGATCTAACTGGCACTGGCAGCTGACGGTCAAAGCTGCTCACCCCTTGGCCTTAGTTGCTTAGCGCTTTGTCAAGTGGGCTGCTTCGCCCACCAAACCATTGAAGAGTTGTGTGTCTGTGTGTGTGTCTGTGTGTGTGTCTGTGTGTGTGTCTGTGTGTGTGTCTGTGTGTGTGTCTGTGTGGGGGGGTGCGTGGGTGTGTCTGTGTGTGTGTGTGTGGGGGGGGGTGGGTGTGTGTGGGGGGGGGTGGGTGTGTGTGGGGGGGGGTGGGTGTGTGTGTGGGGGGGTGGGTGTGTGTGTGTGTGTCTGTATCTGTGTGTGTCTGTGTGTGTGTGTGTGTGTATCTGTGTGTGTATCTGTGTGTGTATCTGTGTGTGTATCTGTGTGTGTGTCTGTGTGTGTGTCTGTGTGTGTGTCTGTGTCTGTGGTCTGTGTGTGGTCTGTGTGTGGTCTGTGTGTGGTCTGTGTGTGGTCTGTGTGTGGTCTGTGTCTGTGTGTGTCTGTGTGTCTGTGTGTCTGTGTGTGTGTCTGTGTGTCTGTGTGTCTCTGTGTCTCTGTGTCTGTGTGTCTCTGTGTCTCTGTGTCTCTGTGTGTGTGTGTCTGTGTGTGTGTGTCTGTGTCTCTGTGTCTCTGTGTGTGTGTCTGGGGGGCTGGGTGTGTGTGTCTGTGTCTGTGTGTGTGTGTGTCTGTGTGGGGAGGTGGGTGTGTGTGTGTGGGGAGATGGGTGTGTGTGTGGGGGGGTGGGTGTGTGTGTCTGTGTGTCTGTGGTGTGTGTCTGTGGTGTGTGTCTGTGGTGTGTGTCTGTGGTGTGTCTGTGGTGTGTGTGTGTGTTTGTGTGTGTGTGTCTGTGTCTGTGTGTGTGTGTGTCTGTGTCTGTGTCTGTGTAAGAGGTGAGTAAATGAATCCACAATAACCGCAAAGTTGAAGATTAACCGTGTCCCTTTGAATGTGGGACAAAGTGAATCCCTCCTTCAGAGAGCTAGCACAGACATGACAGGCCAAATGGCCTCCTCCTGTGGTGTGACTTTTTTTCTGTGGCTCTGGGTCTGTGATTGTGTTCAGCCACAAAAAGCGGCAGTTGGATTATTTCGAGCATGCCTGACAGATTTGCATTATTATCAATGAAGAAATCTCTGATCTCCTGCCAAATCATCAGTTATTAGATGAATTCTACCAACTTTGACCAAAGATGTGTCTGTGGTTCAGTTTATTTCTCTGTTGGCTTTTTGTCAGGATTAGGTTGGTGAATAATTAATCTATTAAGAAACATTGTTGATGTGCAGTCACTTTGCACATTCCTTTGTTTTTGTGCTATTTTGTTAAATATTCTGTCACATTTTTCTATTCCTGATATCCAATTGGGGCAGACGCTCATCACCAAAGCCTTTGTGAGTGCCAAGGTTGGTTGTGGGGTGGGGGGGTGGGGTGCGGTGGGTCGCTGGCCTTCCATGACCTTTGGCCTCTGTGACCCTTGACTTTGGCCATTCTATTGGCACCCGTGTTACAACCCGTCGCCGGGCGAGGTTCCCCCAATTTGTTATGATCCCAGATGAGGTACCCAGGTGAGGAGGGATGAACTGGCTCCCTTCCTTTATTCAACCCCCTCGGCTGGTCGCAACAAGGTTCATTTTAAAAGGATCCCTTCCCACGTGGATACCTGTTCCCAGTCCAAATGTATTTATCTTTTAAAAGGAGCCTATTTAACCAAGCTGTCCTGAGTCAAAAGGACGAGTAAGTTTATTAGTTACTAAACACGCGGAAAAATAACAAAAATGTGACACGCACACACACAGATTAGAAATGAGAAAGTTAAAAAGATATACAAATCAGTCCTTTGGCTTGTCTGTGAGGAGTAGATGGTGAAACGTTGTGGCCGTTAAGTTAGGTGATTCCGATAGCGCTGGCTTTATCGTTTGGGCAATTGTTTTGGAGATTCTTGGTTCGGCAGGTTAGCTGAAAGGAGTTCTCCTGTTTCCTTTCTGACTGTAGCTTTGCTGACCTGTAACTTGCTTCCAACAATCAGAGAGAAAGAGCATTTTTACCTGCAAGCGCAGGGATGCCCAGTTGGTGTTCTTCAGCTGTGACCTTCACAGCACACACACACACACACCAGAACACAGCACCAGGCTAGCACACATAACTTGGGTTACAGTTGGCTTTTTTAAAACCCCTTTTCTTTAGTATTCCTGGAAGGGAAAAAGCAAACACGTCTTAAGACCAGATATGTTTTCTTTTCAACTCAGTTCATGTTCACAGTCTGAGATAGAACTCAACAGAAGGTAGCTTTGGCTGATATGGTAATCATTTTCCATTATCTCTGCTACCGCAGGAGACTACAGCTCAGTTTGCATTGTATATTTTCCTTTGAAGTGCCTCTGTCTGAAGTAGGCTGTGTCACACCTTTTAGATGTAACATTCTGTTCTCTCTGAACTAGTTGGTCAAGTAACCCATGGAGGAAGTTTCCAGCAAGTGGTTACCTTACAGTCTCAGCCAGCTTTTGCTTGTATGTCCTTTCTTTAAAAAACATATCTAATTTCAAAGCTCAATATGTCCATAAGTAATTCGGGGATAGGATCCGTGGCCCCTTACCTCTCTGGCATTGACCTCTTGTGGGCCAAACATCTACGTGGTCCCAATACAATTCTATATATTGTCTTTCCTTCCTAGGTAATCAGTCACATCATCTCCCCACCAACACCCCCACCCCCCAATCCCGACCCGATGATGTACAGTGTTCTGCTCTCTTCTGTTCCGTCCCACAACTGGTCTGCTGTCAGGATCCACCCCACCTTCTGCTTCTGACACCTCACCAACTCCTGCCCGTCCATCCACTCCCTCTGCTGCTGGAAGCCTCAGCTGCTCCTCCATCATTACCTCCTGTTGGCTCCTCAACTGCACTCCTTGCTGCAGCAACAACAAGTTTTTCTAGGGCACCTTTAACATAATGAAACGTTCCTAACATACTCCATGCTGAGTGTCAAAAACAAAGTATGACCCCGAGCTGCATAAGGAGATGTTAGGTCAGCGACCAAAAGCTTGGTCAAAGATGTGGGTTTTAAGGAGCGTCTTAAAGGAGGAAGATGAGGTAGAGAGGGGTGGAGAGGTATAGGAAGGGAATTCCAGATCTTGGGGCCCAGGCAGCTGAAGGGAGGGCCGCCAATGGTGGAGAGATTAAAATCGGGGGACGCTCAAAAGGCCAGAACTAGAGCAGCGCCGAGATCTCGGAGTGGGGCCGGAGGAGATTACAGAGATAGGGAGGAGCTAGGGCCATGGAGGGATTTAACAACGAGGATGAGAATTTTAAAATCAAGACGTTACTTGAGCGGGAGCCAGTGTAGGTCAGAGAGCACAGGGGTTGATAGGGGAACAGGACTCGGTGCGAGTTAAGACACGGGCAGGAGAGTTTTGGATGGGCTGAAGTTTACCGCGGGTACAATGTGGGAGGCCAGCCGGGAGTGTGTCAGTGTAGACGAGTCTCGAGGTAACGAAGACAGGGATGAGGGAAGGGGGAGACATGGGGACCAGGTGGGGAAGTGGAGTGGAGAAGTAAGATTAGCCATGATCTTAGTGAATGGCAGAACAGGCTCAAAGGGCCGAATGGCCTCCTGGAACTCCATATGGGAATTTTCCTGGTTTCTTGTTGGCGTTGGCAATACCAGATGTGTTAAATGGAGCGGTTTCTGCCGCTATCTTTACTCTGCTTTTATCTGCTTTTCACCTTCCATTGCTCTGTATCACTTCTCTCAGCATATTCAGCTGCTCTGAAAATCTTTGCATTTACATTGGACAATGCTGAGAGCAGCTTTCTCCTGCTCCTCCTGTCTCCCCATCCCCACAAGGATCCATAAGCTAAGCCCTGGAGCTCCTGCTGGTTGGAATATGTCTCATTTAGAGTCATAGAAAGTTTCTGGTACAGAGAGAGGCCACTCAGCCCATCGCGTCAGTGCCAGCCAAAAAAACGAGCCCCCCCACCCCCAGCCTAACCCCACTGTCCAGCGCTTGGTCTGTAGCCCTGCAGGATACGGCACTCGAGGTGCCGATCCAGACGCCTTTTAGATGAATTGAGGGTTTCTGCCTCTACTACCCTGTCAGGTAGTGAGTTCCGGACCCCCACAGCCCTCTGGGTGAAAAAATCTTTCCTCATCTCCCCTCTAATCTTTCTACCAATCACATTGAGCCAATGCCCCCTAGTCACTGACCTCCCTGCTTAAGTAAATAGACCCTTCTCACCCATTCTGTCTGGACCCCTCACAATTTTGTACATCTCAATCAAATCTCTCCTCAGCCCCCTCTGTTCCAAGGAGAACAACCCCAGCCTCTCCAATCTTTCCTCATTGCTGCAATTTTCTAGTCCTGCCAATATTCTTGTAAATCTCCTCTGTACCCTCGCTAATGTAATTACATCCATTCTATAATGAGGTGACCAGAACTGCACACAGTCCTCGAGTAGTGGCCCAACTAATGTTTTATATAGTTCCAGCATAACCTCCCTGCTCTTATATTCTGTGCCTCAGCTAATAAAGGAGAAAATTCCATTTGCCTTCTTAATTACTTTATCGGCCTGTCCTGCTACCTTCTGGGATCTGTGGATATTCATTCCAAGCTCCCTCACTTCCTCAACACCTCTCAGTATCCTCCCATTTATCGTGGAATCTCTTGCTTTGTTTGACTTCCCCAAATGCATCACCTCACACTTCTCTGGGTTAAATTTAGGAGGATTCGGAACGAATTTGATTGCTGAAGAAGGTATTGATTCCAAGGCTTGAACCCATAACTTTGAACAGCACTCCCAGTGCAGTACTAATGGTGTGCTGCACCTTATCCAAACCTGTCAGAATCTTGTCCACCTCTATCAAATCTCCCCTCAATCTCCTTTGCTCCAAGGAGAACAATCCCAGCTTCTCCAACCCAACCTTGTAGCTAAAACCCCTCATCCCTGGAACCATTCTGGTAAATCTCCTCTGCACCCTCTCAAGTACCCTCACATCCTTCCTAAAGTGTGGTGACCAGAACTGGACACAATCCTCTAGTTGTGGTGTAACCAGAGTTTTATAAAGGAGGTGCTGCCTTTCAGATGTGACGTTGAACCGAGGTTCCGTCTGTCTCCTCAGGTGGATGTGAAAGACCCCATGGCACCACTGGAAGGAGGGCAAGGGAGTTCTCTCCAGTGTCAATACTTATTCCTCAATCGACATCGTTAAAACAGATTATCTGGTCATTATCACATTGCTGTTTGTGGGAGCTTGCTGTGCGCTAATTGACTGATTTGGGCACAGATTCTACCAGACGCCGTTCATCCGAAGACACCAAAAGATAAATCTCATGGAAATCCTGTGTTGAATACTCGGGGCCCTATCTCACAGAATCAGCAGTGAGATGCTCTTGATACTGAACCAGTTTCTGTGATTTATCTCTGCGAACTAGCAAAGAAAAATCCTGTTTTATTTTCTGAAAGCAACAAGGCTGACTCTCCGGGCAGCTCTTTTCCCAACGCACTCATTCTGCTGCCTCTTGCTGCTTGACTGGGTTAAGAAACCAGAGAAACAAATGTATTCAATCACAGCAACACAGGATTTCTTTCCTGAGTGAGAATTACGATCCTTAACCTGTGAGGTGCCAGCCCACACAATGTTGTCCTATCATAGAGGCATTAAACACACAAGGAGGCCATTCAGCCCATTGAGACCATGCTGGATCTCCGCAGAGGCACTCTAGTCAGTCCCACTCCCCCGTTCTATCCCCGTATCTTTGTAAGTTTACTTCCCTCAAATGCCCATCCAATTTCCTTTTGAAAACATTCATCGTCTCAGCTTCCACCACCCACGTGGACAGTGAGTTCCAGCTCATTCCCACTCACTGTGTAAAAATATTCCTATTCACACCCCCCACCCCCATATCTCTTAACCAAAACCTTAAATTTGTGTCTGCCTAGTCTTTGTACTGTCAGCCAATGGGAATAGCTTCTTCTTGTCTACCTTATCCAAACCTGTCAGAATCTTGTCCACCTCTATCAAATCTCCCCTCAATCTCCTTTGCTCCCAGGAGAACAACCCCAGCTTCTCTAACCCAACCTTGTAGCTAAAACCCCTCATTCCTGGAACCATTCAGGTAAATCCCCTCTGCACCCTCTTAATGACCCTCACACCCTTCCTGAAGTGTGGTGACCAGAACTGGACACAATCCTCTAGTTGTGGTGTAACCAGACCTTTATAAAGGTTCATCTCCCTTGCCTGTGGGCTCTACCTCTGTATTCCCTCCATCAAAATCTATCTAAACACCCCAGTAGGAAGATGTCAAGACATATCTTTGCAGTATCTTTGGAATCTTATCCTTGTGTTTCCCCCTGTTTTGCCTCTGCCAATGTTATTGAATCTGTATTGGGTGCATCTCATGGATACCAGTGCCTGACTAGTGGTCAATCATCACATGTAAGGTCAGGTAGGGAGTTCTATGTCCATAAGAAACATTATCACTACATTGTCACCATCCACACACATCCCCACTCAAACAAACACATACACACATACACTGTCCAACGAGGGAGAGAACAGACTCCCAACCCACTACCAGGAGGGCGAGCGCACTAACCTAAGTCTGGATCCTACTTTTTGACCTGCCTGTCTGGGTTATACAACCCCACCCCCCACCCCCAAATGCTACCACCACCCACCCCCTCTGCCACCACCCCGCAGGCCTAGCTCTCCAGCTCACAGAAACACACAAGCTCGCCCCCCCACCCCCCAACCCCGTGTCAAGGGGCAATCTGTAATATGCTTTGGACGTGTACTTAAGTGGAGGAATTTGAAATTCGGAAATATATCGGCCGTTCCTTCACTGTCGCTGGGTCAAAATCCTGGAACTCCCTCCCTAGCAGCACTGTGGGTGTACCTACACCACATGGACTGCAGCGGCTCAAGAAGGCAGCTCACCACCACCTTCTCAAGAGGCAATTAGGGATGGGCAATAAATGCTGGCCCAGCCAGCGACACCCACACCCCTTGAATGAATAAAAGAGTCATACGGACTGGAAACATTAACCCTGTTTCTCTCTCCACAGATGCTGCCAGCATTGTCGTGTTTATATTTTAAATATTAAGATAAAATTCCGCCTGCTTGTTCCCGTGACTCAGGTTCCTTCGAACAGTTCAGTCGATTGAGAGGAGGTTTGACAGAGGTGTTCCAAATCATGAAGGGCCTGGACAGAGTAGAGAGGGAGAAACTGTTCCCATTGGTGAAAGGGTGGGGAACCAGAGGGCACCGATTTAAGGTGATTTGTGAAAGAAGCAACGTGAGGAGAAACCTTTTCACACAGCGAGGGGTCAGGGTCTGGAATGCGCTGCCTGAGAGCATGTTGGAGGCAGATTCAATCGAGGCCTTCAATAGGGAATTGGATTATTAACTGAAGAGAAAGAATTGGCAGGATGATGGGCGGTGATGGGGAAACTAGGGCGCTCTCAGAGAGTCGGCATAGCCACAATGGGCCAAGTGGCCTCCTTCTGTGCTGGGACCATTCTATGATTGCAAGGCAGTCACAGGCTCCCATAGATCGGTGATGGGTTGGAGGGTTAACAGAAGCCATGTCCCAGCCTGAGTCAGCACAAAAGGGAGGTCTTCAGTGTGCTGGGCAAAAAATCAAATCTTTTGATATTTTGCTAAGGATTTGATGACTAAAGCACCAGATATTTCATAAACATGCATGATTAGCTTTGACTCATGAGCAAGCTCTAAATGCCACGCTGCTAATTCATGGGTATCAGAATTGCTTCTTCGTGCTTAATTTATCAACACACGTTTCCCCTGCCCTCCCAGATCTAGCAATTGGCTGGGCTTCCCTTTCATCCTGAGGGAGATCCCACGCTGCAGACCACTGTCGACCAAGCTAGCAGGTGAGCAAACACTGCTGCCAGTGTGCCGATTCAGTGCGTCAGGACACCATCGGGTTAACTCGCCCTTTTCTGTCATTCCTACGCCCTTGCGCCTGGAGTCTGAGTGCCCTCTGCTAGTGGCACTGAGGGTTGATTTGCGGAGCTACAGGGAAGTAGGACTCCAGCTCTCAGCACGGCACCTGACCCCATGTAGTGATGATGTTCCTCATGGACATAGCACCATAGATGTGGTCCCATGGGCTAGATTTGCAGCCTGCTTAAGGGCGAGAATGGAAGGGTGCGTGTATGAAGACTCTCAGTGTTTCCCCGAGGCAGGATCAGGATTGGCAGCGGGCAGCCCAATAAGGAGGAATTGAAGGCCTATCTACCGCCCACTGTCAGAGGCTGACTGGAATTTTCCAGTTGCCCTGCAGGGACCCCCCAAGGCATTGGCCTCCCTGGGACTGGAGGGGGCAGGCTTCGAGACCCTCCCCACCTGCCTGGCCACAGCTGCGACCACAGCAGGGAGGCGCCCCCTCTTTCTCTCTTACCTGAACCGCAGGCTTCTTCCAAGCTCGAGGGCCCTAAAGAGGCCTCTCCAGCTTCAAGAGCCTGTGGCCACCCTGCTCTCTGGCCACTAATTGGCCACTTTTGGGAGGGGAGTGGGGGGAGGGGTGGGGGAGGGGTGTGGGGGGGGAATATCGCTGCAGGGTGACTGCTTCCCACACAGTGCGGGGTCATGACTCCCATTTGACCATGGCAATGCAAAAACCTTACCCGGTGAATTGGAGAACCTTAACTGGCCCGATTTAAGGTGGGTGACAATGCAACTTGTGATGCGCCGGAGTCCTCAGTACAAAGTTAATCACTAATGGTGATCTAACTGAGGCAGGCCCTGAGGGTGGGTTGCTCAGGAAGAGGAGAGGTTGAACTGACGCTCTTTCTGATGCCGGGATTCCGGGCCTATCGTTCAGGCCGAGCCTCAGGAACTTACAAGTGCTTATATGGAATGGCAAAAGAATGTTCAGCCCTCGAGCCTGACCTCTAAACATTAAAGAATGATTGAAAGCTGAACGATAAAAGGCTGCTTTTAACAGTTTGTGTGGAACAACTCACTCAAAACAGTCTCCACACCCAGTCACCGCAACTACCGAATACTTGAGTTGTGAACTGTCTTGGGTTTTGTGTTTTGCGCATAGGAGAGGGGAATCGATTCATCCCTTTACTTCATGAAAACGAGGTGAAAAGGTATGACTCGAAACTTTACTATGGCACATTTTGGATATTGGAAAAGAAATGATAGCAAGCTTCGAGGTGTGGCAGACAGTGAGGATACAGGGACCAATAGGCTGCAACAGGACATAAATGGGCGAACCAGTGGCAGATGGAGTTTAATGCAGAAAAGTGTGAGGTGATGTATTTTGGCAGAAGAGATGGGGAGAGGCAATATAGACTTAACGACCCAGGTCTTAAAGAGTGTGGCAGGGACAGAGGGAGCCGGGGGTTCATGTGCACTGGTGCTTGAAGGTGTTGGAACACATTGAGAGAGTGGTTAGTAAAACATATGGGATCTTGGGCTTCATAAAGAGAGGTACTGAGTACAAAAGCAGGGATGTTATACTGAACCTTTATAAAACTCTGGTTAGGCCACAAGTAGAGGATTGTGTCCAGATCTGGTCACCACACTTTAGGAAGGATGTGAGGGGTCCTTGAGAGGGCGTGGAGGAGATTTACCAGAATGGTTCCAGAGATGAGGGGTTTTAGCTACAAGGTTGGGTCGGAGAAGCTGGGGTTCTCCTTGGAGCAAAGGAGATTGAGGGGAGATTTGATAGAGGTGGACAAGATTCTGACAGGTTTGGATAAGGTAGACAAAGAAAAGCTGTTCCCATTGGCTGATGGTGCAAGGATTAGGGGAACACAGATTGAAGGTTTTGGTTAAGAGATACGGTGGGGATGTTGGGTGTGAGGGTGAACTTTTTTACACAGCGAGTGGGAATGAGCTGGAACTCGCTGCCAATGAGGGTGGTGGAAGCGGAGACAATGAATGATTTCAACAGGGAATTAGATGGGCACTTGAGGGAAATAAACTCACAGGGATACAGGGATAGTGCAGGGAGACTGGGACTGACTTGATTGACCCACAAAGAGCTGGCATGGGCTCAACGGGCTGAATGGCCCCTTCCTGTGCAATATTGACTTTATGACTTGTTAAAGAAGGTTTAGAAGGAACAAGTGTTGGAAGAATGGGGTGGCGGGGGTGGGTAAGTAAAGGAGAAAGGACAAGAGAAACAAAGCAAAGAGGCATCGCTGGAAATGAGGGAGTGGGGAAAGAGTACAGTGTAACAGGAAACACTTGCTGTGATAAGAAACAGCAGGTTCAGTTTCCATCGACCACACAGGGTGCCTGAGTTTTGATCAGCCCCATACCCTCCCTTGCCTTTGTTTTAAGGGCGACAGATTCCTACAGTCAGATTGTCTGTCCACAAGCGGGTTCTCTGGGAGTAATCATACCAAAGAGCCAGCACAGTTGTGATGGGCCAAATGTTCTCCTTCTGTGTTGTATTATTCTACAATTTTATGAAAAGGAGGGGAACTGTTTTTTTGCAAAACAGCATCATATTATATTTCAGCCATGACTCAATGTGTAGCAGCCTCACCGCTGAGTCAGAAGGTTGTGGATTCAAGTCCGACTACAGGCAGCTGAGCACAGAAGTCTAGGCAGACAATCCCATTGCAGTTTTGAGGGAGTGCTGCACTGTCCGATGTGTCATCTTTTGATGAGCTGCTGTCTGCCCTCTCGAGTGGACATAAAAGGAGCCCTAGCAAAACTGGAGTCAATGGAAATCAGGGGGAAAAGTCTCCGCTGATTGGAGTCAAACCCAGCACAGAGGAAGATGGTTGTGTTTGTTGGAGGTCAGTCATCCCAGCTCCAGGTCATCACTGCAGGAGTTCCTCAGGGTAGTGTCCTCAGCCCAACCATCTTCAGCTGCTTCATCAGCGACCTTCCTTAAGGTCAGACGGTCACTGATGATTGCACAATGTTCAGCAGCATTTGCAACTCCTCAGATACTGAAGCAGTCCATGTCCAAATGCATCAAGACCTACACAACATTCAGCCTTGGACTGACCAGTGGCAAGTAACATTGGTGCCACAGAAGTGCCAGGCAATGACCATCTCCAACAAGAGAAAATCTAACCATTGCCCCTTGATGTTCAATGGCATTACCATCACTGAATCCCCCACTATCAACATCTTAGGGGTTACCATTGACTAGAAACTGAACTGGACCAGCCAGGTAAATACTGTGGCTACAAGAGCAGGTCAGAGGCTGGGAATTCTGCAATGAGTAACTCACCTCCTGACTCCCCAAAGCCCGTCCATCATCTACAAGGCACAAGTATGGAATGTGTTGGAATACTCTCCACTTGCCTGGATGAATGCAGCTCCAATAACACTCAAGAAGCTTGATACCATCCAGGGCAAAGCATTCTGATTGATTGACACCCCATCCACAAACATTCACTCTCTCAACCACCGACGCACAGTAGCAGCAGTGTGTACCATCTACAAGAAGCACTACAGAATCTCACCAAGGTTCCATAGATAGCACCTTCCAAACCCACAACCACCACCATTGGGAAGGACAAGGGCAGCAGATACATGGGAACACCACCCCAAGTTCCCCTCCAAGTTACTCACCATCTTGACTTGGAAATATATCGCTGTTCCTTCACTGTTGTTGGGTCAAAATCCTGGAACTCCCTCCCTGACAGCACTGTGGGTGTACCTACACCATAGGGTCTGCAGTGGTTCAAGAAGGCAGCTCACCACCACCTTCTCAAGGGCAACTAGGGATGGGAAACAAATGTCGGCCCAGTGAGTGATGCCCACATCCCATGAATGAATAATATAAAAAGATCTCATGGCACTGTTTTGAAGATGTGCTGGGGAGCTATACCTCGTGTCCGGGCCAGTATTTATCCCTCAATCAACATCGCAAAAACAGATTGGTCATTATCACATTGGCAAATCCATCACTCCAGAATCCCACTACCTCGTGGTTCACCCTGCCTCATGTGTTCAAAGATCAGTGGGTTGAGAATCAGCCAGTTCAGTCACATGAAGACCCTTGGCAGAAACTCGCAACCCTGAGTAGGCATCATCTTCGAATCCGGGGACAGCCGATGACGATACTATTGTGGGAGCTTGCTGTGCACAAATTGGCTGCCGCACTTCACATATTACAACAGGGACTACTCTTCAAAAGTACTTCATTGGTTGCAAAGCGGACATCCTATGGTCATGAAAGGCTCTGTAGAAATGCAAGCCTCTTCCTTTTCCCTGTTAAGTGACAGTGAAAATATATCTTTTAAACAGCTTGGACCATGTATGCCAATCCCGGGCAGTATGAACATGGGCTTTCAATACAGTGCAACCCTAGATGTGTGAAATGTTGCTAGTGTGTCCATTTGAAATGTGAAAAGCCTCATCAGTGTAATGGAAGGCATTGAGTTGAGACTATCACGCAGGATGTGGATCACACAACATGACGATATGTTGGTGGATTGAGGTTCATTTTATGGCCCATGTACCAACGTGCGTAGTGAACCCTGTGGTAACACGGACAATGGGAGGAATTCACATTCCTCTCCAAAGTCAGCCTTTATTCCCAGCTAGGCATTCACGATTTATTCAGCTTTAGTAGAAACGAGGCACTTTCTACATGAAAGCATAGTAAAAAGGTGGGTGCTCACTGACCAGGGCTCGATATTATGTGAGGAATCTGGGAGTGGGAGGTGGGCATTCAGCCCCTTGAGCATTCCGCCATTCAGTGCAACCATGGCTGATCTGCGCCCGAACTCCATGTACCCACCTTTGCCCCATGCCCCTTAATGCCTTTGAGATTGGTAGATTTTTGTGAACCAGGTTTGAAATTAACAATTGGCCTAGCATCAGTTGCCATTTGTGGAAGAGAGTTTGACAATTGTACCACCCTTTGTGTGTAGAAGTGTTTCCTAATTTCACTCCTGAAATGTCTGGCTCAAATTTGAGTATGTGGCTTTCTATCATATAGTTGAGCCTCCAATGACATATACTTGGGGGACACCACTATTCACACCCTGCCATTCAGAGTACCTGCCCATTATCCCTACTCCATCTCTCTGGGCTTGTTTCCATTGGAGTTTAGAAGAGTGAGGGGTGATTTGATTGAAGTGTATAACACCCTGAACGGCCTTGACAAGGTGGACATGGAAAGGATGTTTCCTCTTGTGGGTGAGTCCAGAACTAGGGGGCACTGTTTTAAAATTAGGGGTCGCCCTTTTAGGACAGAGATGAGGAGAAATTTTTTCTCTCAGAGGGTTGTGTGATTTTGGAACTCTCTGCCTCAGAAGGTGGTGGAGGCAGGGTCACTGAATACTTTGAAGGCAGAGGTAGCTAGGTTCCTGTTAGGCAAGGGAACCGAAGGTTGGAGGGTAGCTGGGGATGTGGAACTCAGCTCAACACAAACAGATCAGCCATGATCTTGTTGAATGGGGGAGCAAGCTCGAGGGGCTGAATGGCCTACTTCTGCTCCTATTTCATATGTCAGGCATGATCTAGCCTTTCCGAATCCACAAACTCTGATCAGCTGCAAGTTTTTGAGGTGCTCATTCACTTTAATTATAGACTCGAGTAATTTCCCAGGCGAACTGCTAATTCCCTGATTTCCCTCTCTCACCTTTCTTAAACTAAACTGATCACATTCTGACCAGAAAGTTGGTGAGGGAGGGGGCTGGGTGGTTTTATTGGTTGTAAGAGTGGAGAGCAGACTGTAGGGTGGCTGGCTCCGACAGCTACATAGCTGCAGCCATTTTCTGTTCCAAAGAGGAGTTTTACACTCTCCAAAGTGACGTTCAGACTCACCCTGAGCTGGGTTTGGCACCGCTGTACCGCCTTTGACACATGGGGATGTCCATTCACCTATTTCTGAGACGTACCCACAAAGCATTCAGCCCTGAGGAGCTTAAAAGAATGAGAGGTGATCTTATTGAGACATGTCAGATTCTGAGGAGGAGGAGGAGGAGGAGGAGGAGGAGGGGGAGGAGGGGGTGGGATGGTTGACAGGGTAGGTGCAGAGAGGATGGTCCCCCTCGTAGGGGAATCTAGAACAAGAGGGAAAAGTTTCAGGACAAGGGGTCACCCATTTAAGACAGAGATGAGGAGAAATTTCTTCTGTCAGAGGTTCATTAATCTTTGGAACCCTGTTCTGCGGAGGTCAGGGGAGGCTGGCTCATTGAATATATTCAAAGCTGAGTTGGACAGGTTATTGATCGATGGGGAAATCCAGGGTTATGGTGGGGTGGGGGGGAGAGGGGTGGGGGTGGGGTGGGGGATGGGGTGGTGGGGGGGTGGGGGTGGGGTGGGGGGTGGGGGGTTGGGGGGGGCGGTGGGGGGAACAGGCAGGAAAGTGGTGTTGAGGCCAGAAATCAAATCAGCCACAGGAAGGCAGTGGGACTGAGAGCCCAGCTGGAGTGTGGACATCTCGGTGAAACACGAACATGAAGCACCACTCGAGGCAAACTCACTCTTGGGGGTGGGGGGGGGTGGGGGGGTGGGAGCTGCCTGTCAGATGAAACAGGCAGCTTTACCTCCCAGGTTTCGGGGGCATTATCGGGGAGCAGGGGTCCGGAGCGCTCTCCATGTCACACCCAATAGCGGAGCCTTCCCAAAGTGAGACCGAGGGTGAAGTGCAAGAGCAAACATGGCAAGTCCCTGAAACAAGGTTCAAAAGAGTAGGAGGAGGGGGGGGTGCTGGGGCAAGAGGACACAAACCACTCCGTGATTAACACCGACACCAAAGTTTAAAGGAAAAGCAAAAAATAGCTGGAAAAACTCAGCAGGTTTGATTGACAGCATCTGCGTAGAGGAAGACAGTTATTTTTGTTTTGGATTTGGATTTCCAGCATCTGCAGTTTTTTTCTTGCTTTTATCCAAGTTTAAAGGTCTTGATATAAAAGATTTCGGGAGGAGAGAGTGAAATTAGGACTGCATGCTTGTAGCAAGGTAAGCGTATCTTTTGGAAGTCTTCAGGTATTTGCAGTTGCAAAGACTGCTATGGATAGAATTACCCTGGCCAGATCACTGAGGCAACTGGAACCTTACTTTGGGAATGACAAGGTATCGTGTCTCCTGACATTTTAAGAGGAGAGGAAGCTGTGGGCACTTGGTAGACTGGCTGCCAAAGTTTCACCACAGCAATGTGCTCGACATTATCTCTTCCCAGTGGTGGATACTTGGTTAGGAACAAGAGGAGTGCGATTTATTGAAAAAAAACACACAACAGAAACCAAACTGGGCCCCAGAACAGCATCAAAAGTTCCCCACTTGTTCCACGTCAAGGCAAGGAGGATATTTTCTCGTGGATTTTCAGCATTGTCTCGGCGCCTTCAGCCCGGGACACTTATCAAACTTTGTCGCAGTCCCAATTTCCTTAACTGAAGCGCCAACTCTTCCTGGTCTGCCTCGCATCTGCATTCCAATGGCCTGGTTAGGTGCAGAGTGTTTGCTTTCAAAGTCCTCTGGAGCTGGGTGCACGTTCAGAGTTGCAGGATCTGATTCCTCCCTTTAACCCTGGATTTCTCTGAGGGACGTCTGAATTCTTTGCTTTAGAAAAAGGTAACTAGAACATGGAAACAAGGGGATGTGATTCCCTAAAGATGTTAGACCCAAAGCGTGTTGCCCTTTGCACAATCAATAATCCGTTCGGTTCTGCCTTTTCAGTAAGTCTTTTACTTTTATTCATTCATGGGGTGTGGGCTTTGCTGGCTGGGCCAGCATTTATTGCCCATCCCTAATTGCCCCTTGAGAAGGTGGTGGTGAGCTGCCTTCTTGAACCGGTGCAGTCCATGTGGTGTAGGTACACCCAGAGTGCTGTTAGGGAGGGAGTTCCAGGATTTTGACCCAGTGACAGTGAAGGAACGGCCGATATATTTCCAAGTCAGGATGGTGAGTGTCTTTGAGGGGAACTTCTAGGTGGTGGTGTTCCCATCTGTCTGCTGCCCTTGATCTTTTAGATGGTAGAGGTCACAGGTTGGGAAGGTGCTGTCCAAGGAGCCTTGGTGAGATACTGCAGTGCATCTTGTAGATGGTACACACTGTTGCCACTGTGCGTCGGTGTTTGAGGGAGTGAATGTTTGTGGTTGTGGTGCCAATCAAGTGGGCTGCTTTGTCCTGGATGGTGTTGAGCTTCTTGAGTGTTGTGGGAGCTGCACGCATCCAGGCAAGTGGGGAGTATTCCATCACACTCCTGACGTGTGCCTTGTAGATGGTGGACAGGCTTTGGGGAGTCAGGAAGTGAGTTAATTGCCTCAGGATTCCCAGCCTCTGACCTGCTCTTGTAGCCATATTTATATGGCTAGTCCAGTTCAGTTTCTCGTTAGTGATTCAGTAATGGTAATGCCATTTAACGTCAAGGGGAGATGGTCATTGCCTGGCACTTGTGTGGCGTGAATGTTACTTGCCACTTGTCAGCCCCGAGCCTGGATATTGTCCAGGTCTTGCTGCATTTGGACATGGACTGCTTCAGTATCTGAGGAGTCGTGAATGGTGCTGAACATTGTGCAATCATCAGCGAACATCCCCACTTCTGACCTTATGATGGAAGGAAGGTCATTGATGAAGCAGCTGAAGATGGTTGGGCCGAGGACACAACCCTGAGGAACTCCTGCAGTGATGTCCTGGAGCTGAGATGACCGACCTCCAACAACCACAACCATCTTCCTTTGTGCTGGGTATGACTCTGACCAGTCTGTCTGCCAATTTACTGCCAGGAATCGTTTTTCCTTTCAATTAAACTGGCAAGGCAGCAACTTCTAAGTAAAAACAATAAACCGTGGATGCTGGAAATCTAAAACAAAAACAGAATTACCTGGAAAAACTCAGCAGGTCTGGCAGCGTCAGCGGAGAAGAAAAGAGTTGATGTTTTGAGTCCTCATGACCCTTCTGAAGGACTCGAAACGTCAACTCTTTTCTTCTCCGCCGACGCTGCCAGACCTGCTGAGTTTTTCCGGGTAATTCTGTTTTTGTTAACAACTTCTAAATGTCACCCTTCTCTCTGTTATAAAAATTTCTGCATCAGGTATTACCAACCGTTGGACTCTAAGGCAGTTCATCAAAATCTGGTGCTCACGGTAACATGAATGACAGCGATTAGAAGCTCCTGCCTGGTGACAAAGATCCAGTTATGGAAATTGCATGCCCTGGCCCACACGGCACCCTAACCATGCCACCTGGTTGATGAGCTGGTGAAGGGGATGAGGTCTCCTCTCCAGAGCTTGTCTGTTTTACCTCCTGTTGACACTGGCTGATTTTGGTCCATTTACTCAGTTGTGTTAGTGCCCAGCCGAGTGAAGTAGAAAGTTTCCCCATTGTGCCAAAACACATGACTGGCAGCATTAAAGCTAGCAACAGATTGAACCTTTATCTTCCATTGCCAATCCACTCACTGAATCTGGCAGAACAGAAGGGGGCCATTCAGCCCTTTGTGCCTGTGCTGGGTCTTTGAGCCAGCTCTCCAAGTAGCCCCACTTGCCCCCGCAACTCCCCCATTTAGTTGACTGTAAATTTCCTTCATCCGCACATTTCATTTGTAACTAATTCTGATGGTGATGAGTCCACAGTGGGACTCAAGTCTCTCCTTCTGAGGCAGTCCCTCGGGATCGAGGATGACTTGCTCCCACTCCGGTTCGATGGGTTCTGAGATGGCTGATAAATCCAGTGTGGGATCTGCAGACTCTGCCACGTGTGGGTCAGGCGGTGTTTGAAGAGTCGGGTCGATGGGCTGTTTGGAGGTTTGTTCGCTCCCTCCGACACCTCGACTTCACCTCTGCACGTTCCCGACAAAGTCTCTCGATGTGTCCACTGCCTTCCCGAATGAGCTTCTCCATTTCGGTCGGTCACAAGCCAGGGGCTCCTGTGAGTCAGTGAGGGTGTTTAACCTCTTCGGGGATGCTTTAAGGACATCCCTAAAGCGCTTCCTCCTGGGACTCTCCTGCAGTGACTGAGTACCGAGTAGAGCAGTTGCTTCCGGAGTTCGGTGTCAGACACTCGAACAACATGTCCCGCCCAGCGGAGCTGGTTTTGAGTGATTAGCGCTCGATGCTGGTCAGGGTGGTTTGAGACTGGATGCTGCTAACTGGCTCTCTTACCACCGGATTTGGAAGATCTTACTAGGGCACTGCTGGTGCTACTTCCCCAGCACTTTGAGGTGTCTGCTGTAGATTGTCCAAGTCTCCGAAGTACATAGGAGCGTGGGGAGTGCTCGGTAAACCATGATCTTAGATACCCAGGAGTATGTTGGGGATGAGCTGGCAAGTTGCTGCAATATAGCCTGTTTCCTTTGTCACTGAAATAGTCACTCTTTCCCACCCCATCTGCTCTGTGTAAAAAAAAAAATGAAGGTTCACATGTGGGGCATTAAAAAAAAGTCTTTAATTTTAACTTAATCTGAGCTTTTAATATTCACTAGCGCAGTACAGAGTATGAATCATTGTGTTAATATTTTCAAGTATCTGTGCCCTGTTGTATAAAGCTTACAATGAAAGAAAGGTTGCTGATAATGTGCCATTACTGTTACATGACCTGTGTATCATTTAATCAAGCCAATTAAATTGGAAGTCTCGTAGACAGGCTGTAGTTTGTGAGCACAGGCAGCCGAGGTACTGCTTGGGAACATATATTGTTCACCTTCTGTGTGAATGCCTTTTGGAATCGAGTTAACTTGACTGGTCACTCCATAGGCAGAAAGGAAAGCAAATTAATGACATCTTACATTTATATAGCACCTTTAACATCATAAAGTGCACCAAGGTGCTTCACAGGAGCATTATAAAACAAAATATGACACTGAGCCACGTTAGGTAAGATGACCAAAAGTTTGGTCAAAGAGGCAGGTCTTAAGGAGTGTCTTAAAGGAGGGAGGGTGAGGTAGAGAGGGAGGAGAGGTGTAGGGAGGGAATTCCAGAGCTTGGGGCCCAGGCAGCTGAAGGCACGGCCGCCAATGGTGGAGAGATTAAAATCGAGGGATGCTCAAGAGGCTGAGTTAGAGGAGCGCAGAGACCTCGGAGTGGGGCTGGAGGAGATTACAGAGATCGGGAGGTGGGTGTGTGAGGTTCTGGGGGGATTCAAAAACAAGGTTGAGAATTTTAAAATTGAGATGTTGCTTGACCGGGAGCCAATGTAAGCCAATGAGTACAATGGGGGGGGGGTGATAGGAAAATGGGACTCGGTGCGATTTAAGACATGGGCAGCAGAGTTTTGGATTTATGTAGGGTGGAATGTGGGAGACCAGCCAGGAGCACGTTGGAATAGTTAACAGCCTGTTGTTCCTTTCAAGGAGGTGTTGAACTGAATGTGGATTGTTTGCGTCTGTCCTTTGTTTGATAAGGAGATGTGGGAAGACATATCAACATGATTGTTGGTTGTTGCCTGGTGCAGGATGTTAACTGTGTTTAGAGGAACACAGGACATTGTAGTTGAATATGAGGTGCAAGCTTAAATCCCTCTCCCAATACATTGTGGCTTCTGTGTTTCTTCGAGATGACGCTGGGCCTTATTTGTCCTTTCTGTGTTATGACCTGACGAAAATGACCCTATTTTTCACAGTGTAGTTCTGGTCACCACACTACAGGAAGGGTGTGGTCGCACTAGGCAGGGTACAAGGGAGATTTACACAGGATGTTGCCTGGACTGAAGAATTTTAGTGATGAGGAAAGAGTGGACAGGCTGAGGTTATTTTCTTTGGAACAGAGGGAAGATTTAATTTAATTTAACCGCATTTAAAAAGCACCTGGATATGCACTTGAAATGCCCGAACCTACAAGGCAACAGACCTAGAGGCGGAGTGTGGGATTAGACTGGATGGCTCTCTCTCGACCAGTATGAATGCAATGGGCCGAATGGCCTCCTTGTATGCCTTAAATGTTCTGTTTTGCCATGCACACAGAGGATGATTTCACTAGCTGGTACTGAAATACCGTCCCGTCATTATACCAGCTATACCTGTAGCTGTGCTTGTGACACACACCCAACCATATTAAGGTGCAACGAGGTGACCGAACAGTGAAACTCCTGTCAGGGCTGGGGTTGCAAACACGGTGCAACATTGTGTTCTGTTATCCGGTGCGTCCTGGGCTATGTCAGCTCTTCCTGTGTAGGTCGTGCTAGGTTAGTAGCTACCCAACAAAGGGTGGAGCCCAGTTTGGTCCCTCAACTGACAACTCCAGCAGGTGTCACCAGATAGCAACCAGAGCCAGCAAATCCTGGCCAGTATTCCTTTACTCAGGTGTGTTGTAGCCAGCTATAACATGTTTACTACCACCTCCCTACTGACAGGTGATAGACAGGGGTTATAATCTCTCCACTACAGGTGACAGACCAGCAATTTTGACCGACAACTCACAGAGGGAGCAATCCCTTTTGGAAATGTTGTCAGAAACGGTCTAAAGCTGAAGAGTCTAATAAAAACTCTCTGGTCTCCCATCCCTGGGGTCAAATCATGGGGCTTACATCAAGGAGTCATTACAGCACAGAGGGAGACCATTTGGCCCATCGAGCTCATGCAGAGCAATCCAGTTATTTAGTGTTGCAGCGAGATGGACGTACAGAGAATGCGACCTGTGCATTACCGGGTGAGGCAGCGGCATAGTGGTATTATCGCTGGACTAGTGTTCCAGAGAGCCAGGGTAATGCCCTGGGGAGCTGGGTTTGAATCCCACCGTGGCAGATGGTGAAATTTGAATTTGATTAAAAAATGGCTGATGGTCACCACAAAACCATTGCCGATTATCATGAAAAAATCCATCTGGTGTCCTTCAGGGAAGGAAATCTGTCCTTACCTGGTCTGGCCTACATGTGATTCCAGACCCACAGCAATGTGGTCGACTCTTAAATGCTGGCCAGTTGGCAATGCCCACATCCCATGAAAAAAGTTAGCTGTCCAATAGAAGCCAGATTCGTCCAGGAACTAGTCTCTTTCACACACAAAAAGATAAATATTTTCTGAAATAAGCATTGTCAGATGAAGGTCACACCCTAAACCCCCCACACCCCCAACACCACCCCTAGTGCAGCCAAGCATGCCCTCCTTGCCCCCCCATCCCCCCAATCCCCAGCGCTGTCAGATTTGAGACCCCACTCCCACCTCCAGTACTGTAAAGCTTTAAAAATCACAATTTTCCCTAGAAATTAAGGCCAGCTTCCCTTCTGGAAACTATCTTGGACATTGCTGAAAAGGAAGACATGTTGCCAAAAGCTCATCAGGACAAATGCAAGAATACCAAATTTCAGAGGTTAAAGATTTGACCTGATTGCTACACTTTGCAACTTACACACCCCAGATACTCTGAAAACCAACAAGGAGTTATCTCAAAGGATTAGCATGTTCCCATTTTAAAAAAAAATCTTAAACTGAACGCAAAATGAATATTTTAGCACTTTCTAACTTGTTACTTTGAACTCAGGTGACTGGCTGATGAAACTATTATTTTCCTTCACTGTACCTTAGATTTCCCATAATTGCAGATAAGCCATTGATTCCTTGCACGGACTTTGTGAAGAATCACCCATCTGTTAAATTATACAGTGGTTTAGTTTTTAATACTTCATTGACTCTCCACTTCATAGTTTGTGTTTTTGGTCGTCCCAACATCTCATAGCTTACTGAGAACTTTAACATAGAATCTCAGATTGAACAGCTGTCCGCAGATTATCATTATGTAAAGATTTATTTATGTAAGTTTCCTCCGTCCACTCCTTTTTACTTCATTCATTTCCTCCTTTTCCCCTTCCTATCCTAACTCCCATCTTCCTTTTTATTTCCTTCTTCCCCCCCCACTCACTTTCTCCTTCCCTCCTTTGATCCTCCCTCTTCACCCCCTTGCTTCTGGCCTTCACCCCACAGTGTTATTCGGATCCACGCTAGGTTGGTTAAGTTAAAACTAAGGCTCAGTTGCTTTCTTTGTTGGAAAATGTTTATTGACTTTGTTCACAGTCAACAGTATTCCAACGCCCAGTGTCCCAGCTATCCCCATGAACAGGTGTACAAAACTAGATTAAAAGTTATGATGGCTATGTGATGGCAAACATTTAAAGAATTAATTCATGATATGCAATGAATATATATTCCCTTAAGGAATCAAAATTCCAGTGGTCCAACCATGGCTAATAAGAAAAGGTAAGAAGTGTTAGAACAAAGGGAGGGGCTTGTAATGTTGCCAAAAAGAATAGAAAGCCTGAGGATTTTAGAAGTCGGCAAAGGAAGATGAAGAATTGATGAAGAGAGAATAGAATACAGGAGTAAACATAGCAAGGCATATAAAAACCAATTGTAAAAGAAATTCGCAGAAATGAATGTGGGTCGTCTAGAGACAAAGACAGAAGAAAGTATAATGTGGAATAAGAGCCATTAAAGAAATACCTTATGGGCAGAGTTTTCGGGTTGGCGAGTGGGGGTGGTGCCCGCTCGCCAACGCATAAAATGACGCACGGTGACATCGGGCGTGTGTCCCAACATCACTGCGTGTCATTTAGATTCTCTGTTCAGCGGGCGTGTAGCCGAGTCAGCTGTGCACCTGCCGAACTGTCAAAGGCCTATTAAGGTCATTTAAAAACTAATTAAACCCATTAAATGGTTGGCGGGCAGGCAAAAAGCCTGGGCAGCCTTCGCATTGGTGGCAGTAGCTGCAAAATGGCCTGTTCGGAATGGGCAGGCTGACCAGCCTTAAGCATTGTTAACGTGAGTAAGGGGCTGTTTGGATGTGTATACACAGGCCAGAGGCTTAACTTCCTACGTTACAGCAGTGCTGAATCTTCAGCAGCTACTTCGCCGGCTGTGCTGTGCTTCTAGGGGTCATGAAAGGAACTGTAGAAATGCCAATTCTGGAATTGACTTTCCTGGCCAGTTTGCCTGGTTCCAAGTTTGTGGAATCAGTTTTGACTTCGTTTAAACCCCAGCTGGCACCACGATGTTCCGTGAGGAGCCTGTCTACACCCCTACCGGTGTCCGGTTCTGGAAGCCGCACTTTAGGAAGGGTGCGAAGACTTTAGAGAAGGAGGCAGGAAAGGATTACCAATCTGGGTCCCAAAGGATGAGGGACTCCAGTTGTGTGCATGGATTGGAGAAGTTGGGACTGTTTTCCTTGGAGAAGAGAAGGTCGAGAGGAGATTTTGGTGGAGGCGTTCAAAATCATAAGAGGCCTTTCAGAGTAGACAGGGAGAAGCTGTTCCCATTGGCGGAAGGATCGAGAACCAGAGGGACACTGATTTAAGATGATTGACGAAAGAACCACTTGCGACATGGGGGGGAAGACCTTTTCTACCCAGCGAGTGGTTAGGATCTGGAACGCACTACCTGAGAGCGTGATGGAGGTTGACTCAATCGTAGCTTTCAAAAGGGAATTGGATCGATATCTGGACAGAAAAGATTTGCAGGGCCCTGGGGGAAAGGGCAGGAGAGTGGCGCGAGGTGAGTTGCTCTCACAGAGAGCTGGTATGCCCACGGTGGGCAGAACGGTCCCCTTCAGTGGTGTAACCATTCTATGAACCTGCAACCATCATTCGGTGTGGAGCTTGGGCCCTGATCAACAGGGACTGAAAGCGCAAATCCATGCTGCTGGCTCAAATGTGGAAGGGAAACCAGACACTGTTGCTCACCACGTAGGACCCAGTTATCTTTGTGAAAGTACAGGTTCCTGTAACTGTGTGACAGAGAGGGGGAATGAAGAAGGAGGAAAGTGTGGTGGGGGTGGGAGGGGAAGGGGGGAGGTGCGGCAAGGGAGAATTGGCAAAGCCACAAGGGTGACAAATCCAAGAGACAATGCTAAGCTCTGAGAGGCAGAGAGGCTGTGAAGAGGGAGAGGCCACGAGAGTGAAGGAAGGGGGTAAGGAATGAGAAAGAGTGTGGAGCGAGATTGTGAAAGACAGACCGGAGGGAAATTGCGAGAGAGAGAATGAACAGGAAGATGAAAAATCAAACCAGGAGAAGGAATTAAAGAACAGAATGGTGGGAATGTAAGTCAGAAATGAAATTAGGGAAAAACAATCTTCATCCCCAGCTTGTATGATTCAGTTGGCTGCTACAGAGCAGAAGGATTATGACAAAAGCATGTGTAAGTTATTGGTTATGGGACTGGTAGAAGCTTTTACTTTTACACAAAAAATGCGATAATTCAGCTCAGCAGAATGCAAAATAGGCTGAGCACAAATCACCCTCTTGGGTGATAGCTACCTCTCTGATAATTTAATGGCAAAAC